>NW_020837950.1:72145069-72160679 GCF_003676395.1 Aethalodelphis obliquidens
AGCTGGTGTGAGCTGATGTGTGCTGGTGGTGCTGGTGTGAGCTGGTGGTGCTGGTGTGAGCTGGTGTGAGCTGGTGGTGCTGGTGTGTGCTGGTGCTGCTGGTGTGAGCTGGTGTGAGCTGGTGGTGCTGGTGTGAGCTGGTGGTGCTGGTGTGAGCTTGTGTGAGCTGGTGTGAGCTGGTGTGAGCTGATGTGTGCTGGTGGTGCTGGTGTGAGCTGGTGGTGCTGGTGTGAGCTGGTGTGAGCTGATGTGTGCTGGTGGTGCTGGTGTGAGCTGGTGTGAGCTGGTGTGAGCTGGTGTGTGCTGGTGGTACTAGTGTGAGCTGACACCAGCACCCTGTCATTTAGGAAGATTCTGGACACCTCCAGCCTTCTAGGAGTCGGTAGGTCTACCATTACAGCTGGCTGGGAGGGTGCTGCTGACCCAGCTGAGCAGACGGGATGTTGCTGGCTTTTCCCAGGAACCTTGGTCCCCCTCACCCTGGCCAGTAACCTGGTGCCTCGCATTTTTCCCAGCTGTGTGTGAGGAGGAGGTGGTGGGGACTGGACCCTGCCTCTGGTTCCTCTTCTGAACAATGGGGTAATAATCACACCCCTCTTCAGAAAACCCTTTGCCAGCAGGAATGCCAAGGGCAGAAAGGATTGGGGAGCTCCTGGGTGATCCTGGCCTGAGTGCCACGGTTCCCCGAGATGTCCCTTTCCCTCTCTTGGCTTCACTGCCTCTGTCTGCCAGTGTGGAGGCTGGGGCTGCCTCTTGGCTGTAGAACCCGGGTCTACACAGCCTTCTGAACTAGGTGGGGAGCAGAGCAATCCAGCGGCTTGCCCAAAGTCCCCCAGCACGTCTGTAGCAGCCCCTCCTCTTGGCTTCCCCTTCCTCACCCCAGCGGGGCTGGCTCCTGGCAGCTCCTCGGTTCACAGCCCCTGTGGGTGATAGCTTTTCCCAGGCGGGTCTCAGCAGGAGAAGCAAGGCAGGGGACCACTGCTTCGTTATCTCTAAGGGGTGCACATGAGACCTGATAAGTGGCTCCCACCTGTCCTAGGAAGGTCACCGGCCAGTGCCCATCACAGCCAGAGCCAAAGTCGGGGTGTAAGTGACCTCAGACCACAGCCCCTATGCTCCCCGCCTCCTGAAGGTGCAGGTGCTGGCTCTGGGGACAGCTGGGGGGGCGCTCTCTGGCCCACGTGGGGTGTGGGATCAGCAGGAGGGTGGAACAGACCCCACCCTGCCCCTGACCTTGGCCCTGTGTGGGCTGAGCCCAGGAGCCTGGGGGCTGGGGGCATAGGTGAGGGTGGAGCCCTGCGTGGAGGATTCCAAGGCCGCCGTGACCCCTCTTCTGCTTTCTTCATTGGGTCACATTCCAGAGCATCAGGTTCTGCTAAACTAACATTGCCTGCAACCAGCAGGGTGATGCTGGAGCCTTGTGTTTTCCGTTTTGCTGGGTTCCCCCCATCCCTGGCCCTGGACAGCTGTGGAGTGACAGTGTGGGCACTCCCAGTACTGGCCAGAGTGGCCTTGGGCGACGTACATAGCTTCTCCATCCCACCCCTGTGACGTTTAGGTAAGACAGCCCCCGGAAGGCCCCTGTCTCCCTTTCTTCTGCCCCTGGTTTCCTAATCTAGCCCCTCCCCTGAGAAACTGGTTTGGGAGGATGAAGCTTTCCCTTCCTTTGTGATCCCTCCCATTGTCCTCCATGAAACATACTCCGCTCCCATCAGCAACCTGACACCAGAGGGGTTCCAGCGCCTTCAGGGACTGGATGAGGAATCGGAAAGAAACAGCCTGGATATCGAATATAAAGGAAAAGAATATATTAAGAAAAGAATGTGTATATGTGTATAACTGAGTCACTCTGCTGTACAGCAGAGATTAAACACAACATTGTAAATCAACTCTACTTCAATTAAAAAAAAGAAAGAAACAGGCTGGGCTTCTGAGCATCACGGAGTTGTCGGGAGGCCCGGGTGCTGAATTCCAGCAGGAGATTCTCGGCCTGCGGAGGTCACGTGCTGGGGCCCTATGGGCCAGGCCTCCTCTTCAGGCATGTTTGCTTTGGCCAGAAGAGACCTTTAAAATAAGCCTCTTGAGCTTTCAGTCTTTAAGAATTTCGAGATCTCCCACAGGCAGCCTGGTGTTCTGACCTCTGGAGAAATGGGCCACGGGGCTGCCCCCCACAAGGGGCCTAGCTTCGGCCGTTGTCCGCCACCCCCCGGCCCTGGGGTGTTTGCGCACTGTTCCCATCTCATCCAACCTCTTCCGGTTACAGAAGGGAAACTGAGGTGCAGAGGAGCGGTGGTCCGGTCCCGAGAGTCGGGCCCGCAGCCCAGGTCCACAGTGGGGCAGCCCTGCCCTTTCCCCGCGGGGCCCGGGCAGGGGTAGCGTGGTGGCTTTCAGCGCTGTAACTTTTGCCCCTCAGCAGGAAGCATCTCACTCGTCTGGCCGCAGACCCGGGAAGATGGTCGAGGAGCTGCGGCTGGGGACCAGGGCCCAGTTTATCTCAGGGAGAGATCTCGGGGTCGACCCTGCTATTCCCGGGGCCTCTTTTCCCACGGCCAGCGAGCACGTGCTTGGATCCTGGGGCCGGCCCGTGGGTGCCCCCGAGCCAGTGGAGAACTGGAAGGGCTGTGCGGGCCTTGCCACTGGGGTTTCCTCTGGAAAGGACCTTCCCAGCACACACGGCTGGCCTGGGCGAGGCCCTCGGGGGTCAGTTATCAAGCATATGTTTTCAAAGTGTTGCACGTGCCACTTTCTGGAGGGAAAACAGGCTACTTCACTGAGACGGGAAGATTCCTGCTTTGTCTCTCTGTCTCCTTCGCTTCCTCTCTCTCTTTACCCACTACCCACCATTCCTGTGTCCGTCAGAATCTCCCAGCCAACCTCAGCGTTTAGACTTGACTCAGTGGAACGGATTTCTGGGAGTGGCCAGGACATCTGACCAACAGATTCTCTAAGGCCAGCCTGGTGATCTCGGGTCCGGGTTTCCCTCTGGGCGGCGTGCCTTGGCCCGACTTCCAGTGTTCTCCAAGCTGTAGGAACTTGCAAACGTTCAGCTCAGGCAGGGGTTGGTGTCATAACTCGATGGTGTAACACAGGCATCTGCAGCCGTGTGTGCCCAGCTCCGATGTGGTACCTCGATAAATCCTCCAGCAGGTGCCACAGGAGGGGCACCTTTATTATACGAGTTGTATGCACAGGGAAACTGAGGCTCAGACTTGTTAAGGAACTTGCCCAAGGTCACACAGCAGTGAGTGGTGAAGCCAGGCTTGAACGGACCCCTCTGCACAGCCTGAGCTCTCTCTGCTCTGCCGAGTGGCCCCAAAGACTCCGTGACTGTTCCAGAAATGTCCCATTGGGCTAAATCAGACCCGGCCCCAATGACAGTGGGGACACGGTGAATCTGGGGGGTTTCAGAGCAACGGGGTGATGAGGGCAGCCTTCCCAGGGTGGCGGGGTTGGTCCATGGAAGCTGGGCCGTCCAGACAAGGGAGGTCTCCATGGTGATAGGAGATGGGGGAAATGGGGCCATTTCTGGGCCTGGCATGACGGATGCTGCCTGCTGCCAGCACGGCCTCCACAGTAGCGCCTGGGTTTGGAGAGTCCTGGCTGTCTTGAGGCGAGTTCTGGCACAGACTGGGTCTCCAGGGTAGTGTTACGGGCACCTGTGTCAGTGTCGGGGGCCTCTTGGGAAGGGAAGAGCAAATCCTCGTGTGTGTGGCGGGGGGCACTCGGGCCCCTGAGGGTCTCTGATGGGTCGGATGCAGCTGTTTCTCACCCCAGCCCCTGCATCGGAGCCAGACCCTACATGCAATCGAAGCTTAAGCTTGGGACCTGAACCCCACGGCGGGGCCCAGATAGAGCCCCGTCCCTTTCTGGGCCACAGAGATTTGAGCCTGCTGGGCTGGGCATCTGTAACATCCCTCCCTTAGCAGCGTTCGAACCCGGCAGGGAGTGAAGCAAAACTAACAGTGACTCAAGTCCAGGGTAGCCTCTGGTCCTGGCCCACCATCTGTCACCACCCCTGAGCTCCTGCGGGGGTGGGATGGGTCAGAGTGTCTAAGTGAGCACAAGTGGGGATAGCAGTGGGGTGGGAAGGTGGGAAGGTGGGGAGGGGCCAGGAGCTGGAGTGCGCCCGGATTCAGGGACCCAGCAGCCTTTGACAGTGACCATGATGCTGGGGATGAGTACGGATGCTGGCAGAGAGTGGCAAGGGCACACTCGCCCGGGGCTCTGCTTGGAGGCCTGTCTGGGAAGGAAGCAAGTTCCTGTGCACCCCCAGGCCCGGGCCAGCTGGCAGCCGTGGGTCCTCGGGACGCAGCCCATCTGGCCACGGCCTCCCCCCAGGCCAAGGAGGATGCTCTTGTCTTCATAGCGCCCCTGGAAAGGCAGCTGGGATTGAGTAGAACTGATTCACTTTCGTTAATTGAAGGATGGACTGGCCATATTTTACACCTGAGGGGTCTGGCCGTGGCTGGGCCTTTGCAGGACCGCCTGACTTCACGGAGATGCTCAGCCCTGGTGGTCCCTGCCCAGAAAGCGCAGGGCAGAGGGAGGTTTAGGCTGCAGATGGTGGTCACGTAGCGTTCATGAATTCGCCCGACAAACGCGGGGCCCGGGTCTCAGCTGGCTCTGTCTTGGGAGAGGGGAACACATCGAGGACCACTGAGGCAGAAATCCCTGCCCCCCGGGGGTCCTGTTGCCCGAGGGGAGACAAACCGCTGAGGATATAGGCAAGTGAAATCAACAGGCGGTCCCAGGGTGGTAACAGCTGAGGTAGAGGCTGAGCTGCGAGCAGGGCTAGGAAGTGTCGAGCTGGGCCAGACCAGACCTGACCTCACTGGGAGGTGACGTGGGGACGGAGGTCCGCAGGAAGGAGGGACCCTCGCAGAGGCCTGGGTCACTGAGATGAAGATGAGGACAGGTGGGGTGAGGCGGAGCCATGCAGGAAGCAAGACCCGGGTCGGTGGTGTCGACTGCACTGGTCCCAGCGAGCCGGGGGGCTGGCTTGTGACGCACTTCCACTGCCGGGATTCGTTTTGGGGGTTGCCGGGGCCATCTCCCAGACAAGGAGATTAAGGCAGAGGAAGGAACATGAAGGGCTGGCCTGCTGGCCCCACCCCCCCGGGGTGTGGTGAGATGGGGCTGGCCCAGCCCTGACTCGGGGCTCTGCACAAACCGTCTGTGCACACGTGAGTGTGTGCACAGACACACGCCTACAACACACGCTGTGCTTAGAGGTCTGGGGGTGATGGTGCGGTCACGAGCGCCCAGGCTGAGCGAGTACTCCCCTGGTGCCCTCCATCCACCCGGCAGAGACCTTGGCGGGCTCCCCGCGGCCAGGCGTCCCGGCGCCCCTGCGCGCTCGCTCTCGTGGCCTCAGCAGCAGCAATCAGGTCATTTACCCGGCCCCCAGCTTTCTAATCGAAAAGAAATTTGATGAGGGAAGCGATAAGAAAACAGCAGGGAGTGGCTAAGATGCTCATTCGGGGAAAGTAAGTCAGCCGTATCCAATCGGGAAATCTCAGTGCGTCTTAGGAGGAGGATTTGCAAAAAGAAAACAATGAAACACATTTTAAGAGGCAACCTAGAGACGCAGAAAGACGTGCCCAGTGGGAGGAAGAGGCTTTAAAGCCCCCATCCTTGGCGGTGCAGCCACCAGGCCGACCCCTCTCCTGCCATTGGTCCTGCTGAGGACCCGGGAGGTGGGAGCGTCCATTCAGGGATGGGACACGGAGGCAGAGGCCGTGGACTGGTGGAGTCAGGCCTTGAACTCTACCAGCGGGTGTGAGGGTCAGGAACACAGGCCCTGGAGCCTGCTCCTGCCTGGGCTGGACTCCTGGCTTCATTGCCTACTGGCTGTGTGACCTTGGGCCAGTTACTGAACCTCTCTGGTCCCTGTTTCCGCCTCTGTGAAATGGGGTGACAATGGTGCCTCCCTCAGGGTGGTTGTGGAGGGTGAGGAGTGAAGCCAGGCAGAGTTCTCGGGGCAGTGCCCCACAGGGGCAGGTGGGAAGCCCTCGGTAGGTGATCGGTGGTCACCGTCCTTGGATGACCTGCGTGCCCGGGTGTGTGGCTGGGCTTATGTGCAGTCACAGCTCTGAAGTGGGTTGGTGGGAGCAGATGGTTCCCAGACCTGGGTGTGGGGCGGGCAGAGGGAGGGGCATGTGGAGACCCTGCCCTGACTGCCCACTTCAGGTTGCTTTGGGTTGGGGGGACGGTGATGGGATGGCATCTCAGCTCTGCATGGATGGGGCACCTGTGAGACATGGTGCTCAGCCCTCCTGGACTCTCACAGGCCGCCATGTGTGGCCAGTGATGTCCCAGGAAGCTGAGATCTGCCGTGCAACTGTCAGCAGGTGTCCCCCGGCCAGGCCAGAGGAGGGGCTGCGGTCCCCTCCTGTCCCAGAGAAGGGACACGCACCAGCAGACCAACAGCCTCTAGGGCTGTTCCCGGAGATGTGACTCATACACAGTCCAACAATATCCAAGTCCCTCCATCACGAGGCATCCATGTTTGGGAACCTGGCATGAACTGCCTTTTCCCGCCCATGTCCGGGCCCTGAGGCCAGTGGGCCAGTATGATCACCATCTTGGACGGGGTCTTCCTCTTGGACTTGGACAGGGCTGACCAGTGGACCAGTGGGCCCAGCCCCAGCCAACAAGCATCTGCCTTGAGTCTGAAAACTCAGGCCGAGTGCACCTGTCTTCCTGGGGTGATGGCGGGGCCCAGGAGAGTTACCTAAGAGCCCAGGTTTGCCTTCTCAGAAAAGAGCGCCCACTCAGGTCTCTTAACCCAGGCCTGGGCGCCCCTCTTCCTCCAGAGGAATTCATCTGAAAGTGACCGCTGGGCCTCTCCAGGCCAGGCCTCAGCTGAAACACTCGTGTGTGTGTCCCACGAATGTTTCAGCACCTACTGTGTGCTAGCCCTGTGCTGGGCGTGAGACACAGTAGGGGTCACGCCCTATGGCCACCCCAGAGGGGCTCACAGGGTGCTGGGGGGACCGATGATGAAAATATGGCACGAGGGGAAACCACAGTGGGCGCCTAAACTGGGCTGAGAGCCTCAGGAAGGCTTCCTGGAGGAGGAGACGCCTGGGCGAGGCCAGAAAGAGGCGGCGCTGCAGCAGCTCGTGGACCAGGGCTTCATGAGAATGAAAACACAGGAAGTGCCACGTGGAGGAAGCTTGCAGTTTATTCAGTGCCTGCACAGCCATTCTGCTGGGGACACTGAGCTGGGTCTTGCTGGCCCCAGCAGACTGATGGATGCTGGTTCTTGGGGGAAAGGAGCTCATGGACATCTCCTCTAATGGTCTGCCTCAGCACCCCCATGAGACAGGTGTGATCACCCCTATTCTACAGATCGGAAAACCGAGGCTCCAACGGGTGGCGGGATCTGCTTACCATCACCTGCCCCCCTGGGCTGTCCCCGTGGGCTCGTACGTGTCACATCTTCCTCTCCCTACTTAGAGCACAGCACAGGCTTTCCTTCTGCCTATCACCAGGGCAGCCTAGAGTTTGGGGTATAGGGAGAGGGTCCCGCAGTGGGCAGGGGCATCAGAGAACTGCGCTGAGCCCAAGAACCCCTTGGAGCATTTAGTCAAAGACCCAGCCTCCTCCCCAGAAAGGTCCACGGACACTCACACATCATATGCACCTCTGAGGCCGCCCCCAGGACCCCAGCTTGAGCAGTGAGCAGTGAGGTCTGGCCTGAGCAAGCGGTGGTGCCCGTGGATGAGACGAAGCCCCGCCCTCCCAGCTGTTTGACAAGGGGGATGGGCCTCCAGCCCTGACGGCCCCTCTCCACCCGCAGTCGGCCCTGCCACTGCTCACCCCAGACAGGACCCGTCAGCAAGGTGTAGAGCGGGCACCAGAGGCCACCGCCAGGCCGCACGCACCGTCAGCCACAGCACAGTGACAGGGAGTCGGGGCAGGTGCTGGGCGGCGGCAGGGTTCCTGTGGGATTCGGGGAGATGAGGGCCTCCCAGGGGCCGGGGGGTGGCCATCAGCCACCCAGGATAGCCACGTGTGAGGAAGGCACCAGAAAACGGGTCCCTGGGCCCAGTTTCTTCCTTCCGGAAACTTGCTGAATGTGGGCTGGTCCACAGTTGATGTGAAAGTGCACATACATGAAAGGAATTTCTTTCATTCCCGTGTCACTCTTTATCTTACCATTTTTCTTCCTTAGTTTTTAAATGAATTATCAAGCAAGAAAGTCAGCGCTGGGGAGATACACACAGGTGTCCTGAGCTGGACCTGTTCATTAAAATGGAGAATTCCGGTGCCAGCCTTGTCTTTGGCCTGATTTCCACACAGCTCAACGCCCCCATGGGGCCTTCCCGGGGGTGGACGGGTCAGGGGCCTGGGGGTAGGGGCTCCCCTGGGGCTGCCCGAGTCCCTCGGTGGGTGTGAGCCCCCTGCGTGGTGCCCTGTCTCAGATTCTGGGGCTCTGAGTGTTCAGAGGGGCGTTGCGCACCCCCAGCTATGTGGGCCAGGCCTTGGGGCCTGAGGCTGCGGCAGCCTCGGTGGGGGGATGTGGCCGATTCCTTCCATTTGCCTTCCTTTGGGGTGCGGGGCTGAGAAGAGCACATGGAAACCAGGATCTGCTGAGCTCGTCCCACCGGCCCTAGGACTGTGCTTCCTTTGGACCAGAGGAGGGACGGCCTTTGGGGTGAAGTGAGCCTAGGCGAGCGGCTGCCCGGCTCCCGGGTTTCACGGGAAAAGGTGCGGCTGGAGGTGCGGGTGCCCCGTCTCCTGTTCCCGGGGACAAACCCTTCAACACACTTTCCGGGTGTCTGCTCTTCATTCAGCGCGTCGCCTGAGATTCCCGAGCGCCCACTGGCATCCTACGAGGACTGTGGGCACTGGAACCGGCCGGCAGGAGGCCCTGCCCCGTGGCCTGGACCAGCCTGTGCCAGGGCCCTGGCCAGGCAGCCCCTGACCTCCTGCTTAGCCCTTAGCACTGCTGCCTTGGTCTCCTTCCCCCAATGCTGCCCTTCCCAGAGGCCCAGAACCTTCTCCTCACTGATGAAACACAGAATTGTTTTTTATTTTAAAAAAGTATATAGGAGACTTTTCTCTTGGGCTTTCTAATTTTTTTTAATTTTTATTTATTTATTTATTCATTCATTTATTTACAGCCATGCAGTGCGGCTTGCGGGATCTTAGTTCCCTGAACAGGGATCGAACCTGGGCCACAGGCAGTGAACGTGCAGAGTCCTAACCACTGGACCGCCAGGGAATTCCCCCTAATTTTTAAATTTTTTTTAAAAAAATTGCATGTAGGGGCTTCCCTGGTGGCGCAGTGGTTGACAGTCCGCCTGCCGATGCAGGGGACGTGGGTTCGTGCCCCGGTCCGGGAGGATCCCACATGCCGCAGAGCGGCTGGGCCCGTGAGCCATGGCCGCTGAGCCTGCGCGTCCGGAGCCTGTGCTCCGCAACGGGAGAGGCCACAACAGTGAGAGGCCCGCATATCGCAAAAAAAAAAAATTGCATGTATACAGGAGAAGACACAGATTCTAAGTGCTCAGCTCAGTGGAGATCCACAAACCGAGGCAGCACACAGATCCAGACGGAGTGTCAATGCCAGGCAGCCCCCAGTGCACCCTCCGGCCACCCTTGCCCCGACCCCTGCCTGGAACCGGACTGTTTCGTGTCTGGCTTCCAAGTTGCAATATTGCGCCTGTGAGATCCATACGTGCTGCTGGGCAGGCCCTCATTTCTGTGCAGAATCTGTTGGGTGAATTCACAATTTATTAATCTAGTCTCTACCCTCGTGGGCATTTGAATCATGTCCAGTGTGGGGCTGGCGTGGACGGTGCCACTCCGAACATTTCTGTGCACATCTAGGGGCACACGTCTCCCCATCTCTGCTGGATTTTCTCAAGGAGCGGAATTGCGGGGGTCAGCGGGCAGACGTCCAGTAGATGATGGATTTCCACGGCACACGGAAATTCCCACGGTGGTTGTACCAGTCCCCACCCAGCAGTGTTCGGAGAGTTCTCGTTGCTCCACGTGTGCTTTGTTTGGGGGAGGCTGTGTTTTATTCTGGTGTAAATTCAAACTTAGAGAACCATTGCAAAAATAGAGCAAGGAACTCCTGGCCACCCGTCACTGAGGCATGTTTCCCCACTGGCTTTGTGGTTTCCCCTCCCCGCTTTCCTCTCATCCACCCATCCGTCCTCGTGCATTTATATGTACAGATACTTTTTTCCTAACCCGTTGAGAGTATGGAGATGTCGTGGCCCATTACAACCAACTACCGGTGTGTGTTTCCTGAGGACAAGCACATTTTCTCGGATAATCACAGTGCCTTTATCAACATCAAGGATTGTAACGTTGACACAGCACTATTGTTTAACCTGTAGCCCATGTTCAAACTGCACAGTGGCCCCAGGTCTGCTCTGTGTCCGTGTCCCAGCTCCAGGGTCGCGGGCTGTGCATGCTCGCCACGGCTCCTCGGTCAGCTTTCACGTGTCTTTTGTGACACCGGAGTCCAGGCGGGTTATTTTGCAGAATGCCCTCCGCTTGGTCTGCCCAGGTTTCCTCACAGTCAGATGTGGCAGGATCCCTCTGTGTGTCACGTGAGAAGAGTGGTTGTGAACCAGCACAGTACTGCTGATCCGGGGTCACTTGCTGAAGATCTGCCTGTTTCTTCCCCTGTGAAGTTACTGTTTCTTTTTGTAATTAATAATATTTAGAAAGGTACTTTGAGAGTATGTAACTATTCTGTTCTCACCAAAATGTTTATCCACTGTTAGCATCACTGATCATTTGCTAACCCCATCTTCCCTCTGTATTTATGTTGGAATTCTGTAAAAAAGAGTTTTTCCTTCTCTCCCCCACTTCCTTCCTTCCTTCCTCCCTCCCTCCCTCCCTTCCTTCCTATATGGACTCGTGAATGTTTATTTTATTTAATAGATTGTAATCCATGACTATGATTTCTCTGATGCCTAAATGGCTTCAGATCAGATCAGTGGGTCCCTTTGAGCTTGCCTGTGTGTCTCTGATGTGCGTCCACCGTTCTTGGAGCACTTCTGTGCTTCCTGGGGCATGGGGTCCGTGTGTGCTGAGCAGATGCGCCAGGCACTGACGTGGCAGCGCTGCTCCACACGGCTCTGATGTCACCCTGCAGAAAGTGCTGGAAGTGATGTGCCCGGCGTTCATCCTCCACCCACAGTCCAACAAACGGCAGCGATCGCTGTATTTTTTATAAATTCCATTCGTTTAAAAGAATTTCTCTGGAAGTTATTTACTTTTTCTTCCCAAGTAGAGATAAGCCTGGTCCCACTGGGACTGGGGGGCGAGAGGGGGGTGTTTCGTGGGTGGGACCCTTATGTCGAACCGAGGTCAGGAGGGGACGCACAGGAGGTGGGGGTGGAGCTTGCTGGCCGCCTGCTTCCAGGAGGACCAGCTTGGAGAGGGAGGGAACCAGGAAGGTTCTGATGCCTCAAAGGACAGAAAACATGGCCCGTTTCTCAGCACTTCGCCCAGCCCCCTGACCGCCATTTCACCACCAGCCCCCAAAGCCGCCCTGCCGTGTGGGCCGGAAGGAGCTGTCCCCAGGTACATGGTGACACCTGCTCGCTCTTCTGCCCACGCAGAGTGACAGAGGCTGCAGCGCGGCGGAGCTCCCCAGCCCGTGTTCTGGAATCTGAGCACAGCGCTGCCCGCCTTTCCCAGCCCTTCCCTTGGTTCTGCGCGGCCCTGCCCGATGCTGACACCCCCTCGCCCCTCCCAGGGCCACCTCTCTTCCTCTTGGCCCTTCCTGCCTCTTCTGGGTGACATTCCCGTCCCTGCCCAGAACCTGCCCGGCCATGCTGGGACCCAGGGGTGGGGTTCACGCAATCACTCATTTCCCGTGTATTTTTGCAGCCCCTGCTGTGAGCTGAGGCTTAACAGGGAAGTAGATGAATGAGGAGCGGATATTCAGGTCCTGGGGACAAACCATGCCCATGACCCTTCTAACGCCAGGTGGAAATGAGGCCACCTTCCCAGAGGCGGCCCGCGTGGCCCTCTGGGAAGGTGGCATGAGCACAGCGCTTGGATGCAGTGAGCACCCAGGGGAGGCTCCGCAGTGGGGGAGGCGTGAGGCCGGTGGTGGGTGCGCGTTCCTGTGGGCGCAGCGGCCAGGCCAGGGGACGAGGGCGTGAGGCGGATGGGCCTCCGGAGCCAGCGAGCGCCCTCACAAGGGTCATTGTTACTTCCGAGAGGTGGAGGTCAGATTGACCCAAGTACCGTCTCTGTGAGGTCTGGGGACAGAGGGCGCCCAGGTGACAGGCATGGGCGGGGAGCCCAGGGCCAGGGTCAGGGTGTCCTCCAGGAGAGCACCCCAGCCCTCCAGAGAGCCCCCGGGAAGCCGGGCCCGCCCCACAGCCAGGCCTCCGCAGCACAGAGGCCCGGGGTGGGCTGGCAGAGCCGGGCAGGGAATGGAGGCGGCCAGGGCGAGGTGAGGGCTGCCAGTGAGCTGAGTGGGAGGCCGGGACTCGTACCTGAGCCAAAAGGGGTGTGTGTGTAGGTGGGCCGGGCAGAGTTCAAGGGCAGGGGGAGGGGCCGTGGGATTCCTAAGCAGGGCTGAGCTGTGGGGAATGCCGCGATGCCATCGGAGCATCTTCTGAGCCCCAGAGAGGAGCTGGACCGGCAAGTCAGCCGAGCCCAGATCAGCCCTGTCGCCCCAGCTCCCAAGGACGCCGCCCCTCGCGTCGAGATGCATGTGCTCTTGGAGGGGTGGTTCCCGGGCCCTAGCGGCTACAGGGTGATTGTCATTTCACAGATGCGTGATGTGGAGGGCAGGCGGACTCAGCATCTCCCGCTCCAGCTGAACCTGACATGCCCACCAGGGACCGGCTGCCCTCAGAGAGCCCCCCTTGGGGCCGCGGCTTCACAGTAACAACAGAGGAAGAAACCACGGCCCCCGCCAGAGTCTGAGGACAAGGTGTTGGGCGGGCCAAGCTGCGGGGGGGGGCGGGGGGGAGGGGTCCTTCCTTGCCTCTTTCTTGGCGTCCTTGGCTTGTGGCTATGTCACTCCAATCTCTGCCTCGGTCATCACACGGCCTTCTCCCTGTGTATCTCTGTCCAGATTTCCTCTTATAAGCACATTAGTCATCAGAGTAGGGCCCACTCGAGTCCAATGTGACCTTATCTTAACCAGTTACATCTAGAAAGGCTCTATTTCCAAAATAAGGTCACATTCATAGGTCCTGGGGTTAGGACTCCAGCCTGTCTTTTAGGGGACACGATTCATTCCATCCACAGCAGAGGGGTCCTGGGCACTGCTGACCTTGACCTTAAACACTGGCTGTGGTTTGGATGCAGCCTGGGCCCTGGGCAGCCTGGGGAAGAGACCCCCCTGCACAGAGAGCCTCTGGGGTTGGGGTGAGGTACCCGGGGGTTGCTGGAGCACCTGTGACACGCCAGCCACTGGACGCGTTTGTGAAGCTCTTCTGAGCCCCTGGCGAGTGTCGTAGGTTTGGAGTTCGGCTCCAGGACACACAGGCCTGCGCGGCAGGGGCCTTTGAAGGGCAGCCCCTGGTTCCTGGTCCCCACAACCCCAAAGCCTTGGGAGGCACTGGATCTTCCAGCCCCAGTGGCCTCCACCTCCAGGCACTTAGGACCCCTGTCTGAAGGCTGTGAAGACATAGCCCCCAGCGTGGGTGGGCATAAAGAAGGGAGGCCAGAGGAGCCAGGAAGCGTGGGGGGCGAGTGTAGACACAAGTGTGTGGGACTCTGACGGCCAGGGCCTTCGACACACAAGCCTCCAGAGCCCGGAGACCTTCCCTCGCAGACCCAGGACATCAGTGTTGGCTGAGTGTCTCCCTGTGCCCAGCCGCTGGGGGTGGTCCTGTGCGCCTCCCCCTGAGTCCTCGTTCCTCCTGGCACATCCCTCAGCTCGCACAGGTACTTTCCCGCGGGCACCCTCCCGCCCGGTGGAGTGTGCCACCTCCCCAGGCCAGGCTGCAGCTCCAGGACGGTCTTAACATAACAAGCCCCACTCGGCCGGCCTGCCCCGGGTGGCGGCTGCAGGAGGGGCACCTGGGGGAGCTGGCAGGGCCTTCCCGGCAGGTGAAGTAGGTCATCTCATCCTCACGGGCTCAGGGAGAAGGCTGGTGATGTGGGCAGAGTTCCTCTTGCTCTGTTAGAAGAGGGAAAATAAGAAGGTCCTCAGGGCAGACGGGCCACACCGTGTCTCTTTTGCTTTACTTTCAGGTGCACGTTCAGCAGTTGTGTACTGAGCCCCTACTGTGGGCTCAGTGCTGCTGTTCTAAGTACTGGGGACATTTGAATGAATGAAACAGACAGAAAAACCCCATGTTCCTGGAACTAGTGGGAGGAAGCAGAAATTAAACAACAATTATAATACATAAGGAGGTGTTGTAAGATGGAAAGAGGTGATGAGTGAGGGGGAGGGAAATTACATGGGGGTGGTCAGAAGCGGGGGTGATCAGTGATTCAAGAATATCAGGGTAAAACCTTGAGAAGGTGTGGCTGAGAACCAGGTGGGTGTCTGGGGAAAGCGTACTCCAGAGGGACCGTGCAAAGGCCCTGTGGCAGGTGGGTGCAGGAACAACAAGGAGACTACGCCGGTCAGGAGGAGTTGGAGGTCACTGCAGTGACCCAGGTGAGATCCAGGGGAGGGTCTGAGTGGCAGGGGTGGGTGGCGGCCGTGGATTCTGCATCTGTTTGAAGTTAGAGCCAACAGGATGTGCTGCCGGTGTGAATGTGAAACGTTAGTGGGAGGAGCCAGGGGCCAGCCACATGTTTGACCTGAGCAGCTGGGAGCTGGTCTGGGGGAGGTGGATCCAGGCAGGCACACCTGTCAGCCTGTTGTTGTGACATCCAGGTGAGAGGCAGGTGCCTGACCCAGGGCATGGCATGGAGGGCGGGGAAGGGACGCTGAGGACGGGACCTTCGCCCGGGGTGGTGAGACAGGGGAGGAGGGGATGGGAGGAGGCCTTCCTCCCAGGAGGAGAGGGGTGGGGTGGGGGACGGCACATGGTGACCCCTGGATGGAGGTGACGAGGGTGAGAGCGGCTTTGGGACAGGCAGTCGGGGCTCAGTGGGGAGGTCCAGGCCGGCGTGAAAGCATGGGCTTCGCAGCCTCTGGGTGGTCTTTGAGGTTCCGAGGTTGAGAATATGCCAGGCAAATGGTGGGGAGGAGCCAGGTTGATGGGGGAGGGGGCGTGGAAGGGATTTGAAGATTTCGACTGTGGCGTGGCCGCACCTCCGCCCAGCTCTCCAGACCACCTCCCAGGAGGACCCGATTTCTCTCCTCGGAACCCAGCCTGCGGCATCCTCTCCATCCCTCCGTCCTTGTGTTAGTTTCCTGGGCTGCATGACAAAGCAAGCTGGGGGCTTGAGCGAAAGAAGTTTATTGTCTTCCGTCGTGGAGACCAGAAGGCCGAGAGATCCAGGTGTCTGCAAGGTTGGCTCCTGAGGCTGTGAGGGAGCCTCTGTTCCGGGCCTCTGCCCTGGCCTCTGGGGGCTTTGCTGGCGATCTTTGCTTTCTAGAAGCATCACCCCCATCTCTTCCTCCGTCTTCACCTGGCCTGGCCCTGTGTGCCTGTCACACCTGGCCCTGTGTGCCTGTCTACCCAGCTTTCCTCCTTCATAGAAGGGCACC
>NW_020837950.1:72160689-72208189 GCF_003676395.1 Aethalodelphis obliquidens
TGTGGCTCTATTTCTGGACTGTCTGTTCTGTCCAGGGACCCATACGTCAATTCTCCTGTCTATACCGTATTGTCTGGATTATAGTAGACCTTGAAAGCAAGCAGTGTAAGTCCTCCAAAGCTCTCCTTTTGTAAAATCGTTTTGTCTGTTCTAGGGCTTTTGCCATTGCCATATGTACGATTGTGGGATAGCCGTCCTGCCCACGGGGTTGTGTAGGGCCTACCTGCGCCAGGTGCTTGCTGAGCCGCCCAGGTGCGCCCCTGGGAAGTCCTCCCCGCGGCCCGGAGGGAGGTGTGTGCCTGCCCCATCTCAAGGTGAGATCTGGTGGTTTAAGAACCTGCAGGTCACAGAGACAGCTGGAGCCAGGGATGCACCAGGCCCCTCGGGGCCCCTCGGCCTTCCTCGTCTCTGCACACACTGGGTTCCTTGGATCCCGTGGCAGCCGGGGAAGTGGAGCAGAGATTAGGGTTATACTGGTCCTCCCGCTGAGGAAACCGGGGCCGAACGCTCCCAGGCACGGGCCCCTGCCTTCCCGATCCAGGTCATTCTCTCCTTCTTCCATCCAGAAGGGCCTGGCAGGGCACTGGGGAGCCGTGGGAGCTACTGAGCACAGGAGGGCCTTGCTCTGGGGGTGGGGTGGGGCTAGACAGGCCCGGGCTCTGCTGGGAGACTGGCTGGCTGGGGGCACACAGGCCCTGCTCACCAGGGCACGGCCAGGAGACCCCTCCTGAGAGGGGGGGCCGAGGCACTTCCTCTACTGGTGGAAGGGCCGCCAGCCACTGTCCCTGCCCCCTCCCAGGCAGCCCCGATGCCGCAGGGGGAGCTTCCCTTTCGTTCTGGGAGGAGAGGGAGGGTCTGTGAAACAACTGATGAGCCTGGACGGAGATGCCTGGCTGAGAGCCCCCTAGGACACGCAGGGCCCTGTGCTAGTTGTTCACCCCTTGAATACGGTCACCGCTTCTCCAGGACGACCTTGTGGGGCAGTATCGCAGTGTCCATTCTCACCAATTTCACAGATGGGAAAACTGAGGCTTGGAGAGGTCGAACCACTCTCCTCAGGTTCAGCCATCATCTTGGATCCTGTCACTTCTAATTTGTTTGTTAATCCCATCTTGGAAAATGTTCTATTTCCCATGGAGGGATAGACGCACAGTTGAGAAGTAAATGATTCCACATGTTGGGAATGTGGACTTCAAACCATGGCAGTCAGAGCCAGCATCTGGGGTCCTCCGGGCTCCACATCCAGGGAAGCAGGCTCAGGACAGGAATCCCGGCTTCTGCCACCTGCCAGGAAGACGCTGCTGCCGTCAAAGATGGATCCTAACGTTAAAACATTGCAGTTATGAAACAGTTCGGGCCATGGGAAACCATGTCACCGACCCCTGTATGTCCGTGGGCATTAGGCAGATGTTAACGTCTTGTATACGTGTTGCAGATTGTTGAGAGCAGGGAAGCATTGCAGACACAGCCGAGGCAGTCCGTCCCCCGCCCACGTGACCCCCGCACTCACTCTGATGTGGTCTGTCCTCACCCGTGTTTTCATGGCTTCACCACATCTGTCTGTGTCCACAAACAAGGGATGCCGTTGCGTCGTGCGCCTTAAATCTGCCCCAGTGGCCCCAGGCTGGATGTCTCTGCTCGTGGCTCGTTCTTCCTCACTCAGTGCTGTGTTTATGAAATGCATCCCTGTTGACAGGCGCGATTCCATTGTATGGGTAACCCACAGTCGATCTGTTTCCCTTCAGAGGGACACTGTTTTGTTCCTCCCACTTGTTTTGCTCTATCGGCCAGTTCCACAGCCAACAGCCTTGTGTGGGTCTCCCGGCGCACCTGCGTGGGGAGCCAGCCAGGATCTCAGGTGTGGTCCTCTGGAGGTGGACTGCTGCTCGGAGCACAGAGCATCTCCTGAGTCCCTGGATGTGGCCAAGGTGTGCTCCAGAGCCCTGTGCCAGCCCGGCAGAGACAAAGATTGGACTTCCAGTTCATGTATTCAAAGGAAGATTTTTGCTTGCCTCCCTCCCTTCCCCCCTTTCTTCCTTCCTTCCCTTGACCCCTCCCCGGCACCTGCACAATAGTGCAGCGTAGAATTCGTACAGACTGACCAGGATGCAAATCCTTGCTTTGCCACCCACTGGTGGGTGAACTGGGGCAAGTTTCCACGTGGTGCCATGCCTCTGTCTCTTGCCTGTAGGTAAGGTGGGGTGATAATTGCCCCTGGGACCCGGAGTCTCGCTCAGATGGGTGATGCGTAGGGCACGGCTTTCAGTAGATGTCGGCGGTGTCATTTGTTCGTTCATTGATTCATCCATCCATCCATCTACTCCCTGAGGCTTCAGTGCTCGCCTGGGGGGGCTGGCTGCCCGCCAGGCTCCCTGGAGCCTCCTGCACGTCCCCTCCCCGCGCTGGGCCCCGAGGTCAAGCTTCTCAGGTGGATTCTGTGTTGTCTCTGGCGGTCTTTGGCCTGGAAAATCACTCCAGTTTTCCAGGAATCTGACGGCCTCCTCCCTGTGGGGTTTCGACAGCCAGAAATTCCGCCACGCCCAGGGGTCCCAAGGGAGCCGCCGCTTCTCCCCGAGAGGGGCCTCTGTGAGGGAGGCACCTGGGGCCAGGCAGAGGGGTGCGACCTGGGGAAACATCTGGAAATTCTTGATCCTTGAAATTCGTTAAACAAATACCATTTGCTCTTCGCTTTACCCTTCAAACAACCTGGAGAATGGGGCCCCCGGGACGCAATGGGGGGCTGCATCTTCCTGCTCGTGGTGATGGAGGGTCCCATATGGATGTGGGCGGGGCCTGCAGAGCCACGGATCTGGGCTCTGGTTCCCGGCCTGCGGACCGGCTGTGACCCCAGGCCTGTCTGCCCTCCCTGGCCTCAGTTTTCTCATCTGTGTCTGGGGGATTTGGCGAAGGGTCTTCTCTGACTCGTGAGGTCCGCCCGGTGACGCTAGGCTCCCTGGTGTCCCGCTGCTGGCGCCAGGCCACCTCTCCAGCCGAGGGGAAGAACTAGAGAGACCAGAGGCAGCATGACTGGAACGGGGGGGAGTGGCCCTGGCCTCCCGCTCCCCCGCCCTTGCCTGGGGCCCTGCGGTTCCCAGCAGGGTCGGGCTTCATGAACAGGGCTTCAGCTGAGACCATCTCCTCTTCATTCCTGCTCAGAAGCAGCCTGGTTCCTGCACACCAAGTTCTCCCGCACCACGGGAGGGGCCCCCAGCCCCCCTACAGCTAGTTACACATCTGGAGGCCCTGTACCCAGCTGGGTAGCGCTCACCACATTTGCAAGCTGTTTGCTTAATGATCCAATCCATCGCTGCTTCTCCCAACACATGTGGCCCCGTCATGCAGGGCTCTCCCCTCGGGTGTCCAGTACCTGGAGGGGGCCCGGCACCTGGGAGGTGTCCGTCAGCCACAGAACGAGTGAGTGAGTGAATGAATGAATGAATGACCAGGTGAGTAGGTGAATGAATGAAGTGACCTGGGCCCAGACCCAGGTCTCAGCAGGAGACGCAGCCTGGCCTGGCGGCTGGGAGGCTCCACCACAGACCGGCCTGGAGCCCCGAGGCCAAGCCACGGCCCACACTGGGCCTCAGTTTACCCTTAAGGCACAGGGAAGGTAGTTTCCAGGTTCTACTCACAGATAGCCACAGGGCACCCCTGTGTGGGACCCACCATGGGGCGTTAGGAATCCCCAGCCCGCAGGCCCGTCTGTCCCCACCCCTAAGAGCACAGGCCGGGCTCTGAGGTGTGACGGCTAAGCGGTGCACACAGCCGCCGTGACCAGGCTGGGTCGGGACGAGCCTGGACGGCCCCTGAGGGGAGCTTGGGCTCTGTGTCCAGGGCAGTGGGAGCCACGGAAGGGCTGAAGGCAGGAGCAGGTGGGCTTGGCCTTGTGAGTCCCAGGCCCAACCTCTGCAGGAGTGCAGGGCGTGAGGGGACCAGACCAAGGCACGGAGCCCAGAGGGGCGGCCCCCCGGCCCAGCTGACCAGCAGAGGGGAGGCCATGAGGCCCCCCAGCTTCTCTCAGCTCACTCTCCCTCTCTCTGTCCTCCTCCCCTCCTTGCGTGGCCTCAGGAGAACCCCGATCCCTCTGAGCTTCTGTTTCTTCAGAGGCAGGTTCGTGGCAGGGAGGAAGTAAAGCAGAACGGGTCAAATGCCGGGCACGGAGCCTGGGAAAAGCGGCCAGCCAGTTCTCCCCTGGGTTTACCTGGTGCTGGCCCCGCTGACCAGCGCCCCTTCATCCTCGCAGCTGCCTTGTGCCGTGGTGATGTTATTAGCCCCATTTTACAGGTGAGGATACTGAGGCCCAGGAAGCAGGTGACTTTCTGGCAGAATTCAGAGTCTGTGTCCTGACTCGGGTTGCTTTCCTCTCTCCTCCCGCTCTCTACTCTGAACAACCAGTGGGTTTTAATCAAGGCCCCTGGTCACGCTGGGCCTCAATCTCCTCATCTGTAAATGGGGCCAGTGTGCTCCTTGCAGGACGTTTGTGGGAAGCCCAGAGTCTGGCCCACCGCAGGCCCTGGCCGCATGGTCAGCCCAGGTGTCCCCCAACACACAGGCAGCCCCCTCAGAACTGCCCTTCTGGGGCCAGAGTCAGCCCAGACCAGCTGGTTTGACCTTTGGTTTGTCTAAACTGATTCCTCCTGCATCTTAGTTACCCCAAGTCCTAGGAATTGGGACACAAAGGGTGCTTTCCCAGGAAGCTCAAGGCTTCTCGAGGGACAGCAAAAGGAAATGCTCTGTTTCCGGTTGGGCCCCGAGGAACAAGGTGTCTCACCTTCCCCCCACCCCCAGAGCTGCTCAGAGCCGCCAGGTAGCAGTTTCTTGTGTCCTCTGGACATGTAGGTAGCCTCAGTGGCAGACAGCCCATTGGGTCAGTTTTCCCCTCTGCTCACACCCACGCCTCCCTCAGATTGGCACGTTCCACCTCCCTTTACTCTCCCCAAGGAGCCAGCAGCATGGCAGCAAGGATTGAAGGGCGGGTGACAAGGCGAGCCATTCTCCCCCTCAAGGCGGAGAACATTCCAAGCCAGAAGGTGGGGTTCGGGGTGGGCTGTTGTGGGTGGGGAATGGGCACAGCTGAACGGGCAGCGTGGATGGTGAGGGGCCTGTTGAGGGCACTCTCCTTCCTTCCTTTGGAGAGAAGAGGCTTATCCAGGCATCAATGGGAAGGCCCTGCCACCAGTGCTGTGTGACCTCCCGCAGGTGACTCAGCCTCTCTGAGCCTCCCATTTCTCCACCTTAGAGGAGCTGGGTGGAAGGAGCCGCCTGCAGACCCTGCTCTGACAGACTGCTCCACCCTCCGGAACTTGCCTCTCCCCTCCCCTCCCCTGTCATTCCTGCTCAACTCAGGACCCCTGCACCCACCCCCCATGACATCGACACAGCTGAGACCTCACCCACACTCCCCGCCTGGACATCACGGCACCTCCTCTTCCCTCACGAGAGGGGATTCTCCCAAAGCTCTTGGCCTGTGCACACTTGGCCGTGGCATGGGGGGCCCTCTGGGTTGACCCCAAGAGTCTAGTCCTTGGGCTCCTTCTGGCATCTTTTTCTCAACACGCCATGCACCCAGGCCTCCGTCTGGAAGGCTCCACCCCCCCCCCCGCCTGCCAAAAACTAAAATGCTTTTCTGGGTTCAGCCCAAACAGTGGCCCCACCTGTGCAGTTTCTGGCCCAGCCCTGAGCCACTGCTAGTTGTTTGTCCACACCCCGGACTCCTGGATGGGACATCGAGGTCCCTGAGGGCAGGGCAACGTCATGGCCATCTCTTTATCCTCAGTGCCTAGCCAGTGACTCAGTTGCTCGGTACCTCAGTCTCTGCTTCTGCAAAATGGGTTAATAACAGGCCCTATTTCATAGGATTGCCAGGAGGATGAGTGAACCCAGGTAAAGCAATCAGAGTAGCACCTTATAGTGTAGGTGCTCAGCACACGCACTTCAGGCGCTGCAGCATTTTTCTGGGGCCATTATAACAGTACGTAGACTGGGTGGCACAGAAACTTCTCTCGTTACAGTCCTGGAGGCTGGAAGTCTGAGATCAAGGGGGGAACAGGTTGGTTCTCCTGAGCCCTCTCTCCGTGTTGTGTAGACGGACGTCTTCATCTTCTCCCTTTGTCCTCACATGGTTGTCCCTCTGTGCATATCTATGTCCTAATCACCTCTTCTCATAAAGACACCAGTCAGACTGGATTGGTACCCACCCTAATGACCTCATTTAATCTTAATCGCCTCTTCAACGACCTGATCTCTAATTACAGCCACTTTCTGAAGGGCTGGGGGTTAGGACTTCAACATAATGGATTCCGGTAGGGACACGATTCAGCCCATCACAGGTGCTCCCTGCTGTTTGTGAGGTGAATGAATGAGTGAGATACTTCCTTCCTTGAAATCAGAGGCACCAAGGAGCTTGTCTCTGGTTTACATTCGGGGCGAGTTACAAATCTGCCTTTACATGTGTTTTTTCCACTCTGTTTCCCACCCCTAAGCTTGTGTATGTGGGTGGGAGGGACCTCTTTGCGGGAGAGAAACCTTGATAGGAGAGAGGCAGCCACCTTTTTTTGGGAGGGGGAAGCACTTTTTCCCTGGAGGACTTGGTTTCTGTGACCACCAGCTCCGTCTCCACCTGGGATGTGAAGAGGGAAGCAGGAAGCGCGCTTCTTCCTGCAAATGCTTGGATCTTCGCCGACGTGAATGGAAGACTTTTCAACTCTGCGTCTGCAGAAATGGAGAAACCCGATACCCAGCGGCCCAGACCCGGGGTGGGTGCCTGGCCACAATGCCACGCTCACACCTGGTAACGCTGGGCACGGGGCCTCCGACCTCACTGCCCGCTCCACCCTGGTGTTTCCTGGGTGTTGACCTAGGCTGGCCCCTCCACTGCTCTGGCTCCATTTTGTCCCCAAAGAAGAGAAGGGGTACCTGCTGCTGAGCTGTGGGGTCAGCGTGAAGGCCCATGCCCGGCGCCCAGCATTTCAGCCCCATGTAGACGCAGTCTTCCAGTCCATCCCTCTCTGTGGCTTCCCCAGGCCTTCCCGGGGCCCAGCACACAGTAGGTGCTCAACACATGTAGCACCTAATAGGTCTGCAGACACATTTCCTGCCCCCCACCCCAGCCCTCCCCGAAGGGCGTTTTCTCTTCCCCAGCATCCTGTTTGTTCGGCCTGAATTCTGTCCTCTCATCTCGGAGTTGTTTGGCCTCAGAGCCGGTGACTTTATTCCAGGAAGGACAGGAGGCGGAGGCCCAGCCAGGGGTGGGGAGGGGACGGCAACACCATGGCCCCAAGCAGCTTTCAGCCAGCGAGCCAGCTAAGTGCCCCAAGTGTCATCCTGAGTGACAGACATGGGCCTGGGGCCGGGGGCCTGACTCAGCAGGGGCTGCAGCAAATGTATGTGTCTGCGTGTCTCCGCCTCGGGGAAAGGCCGGGAAGGGAGACTGGAAGGTCCCTGGGCTTCAGTTCAGAGCTGACGTGCTCCGGCTGCCTGCTGGGCCTCTGCAGAGAGGGCCTGAGCTCCAGGGCAGGGCAGGGGATCTCTGGCCTGTGGGCTGGGGTGTCTTGGAGAAGGGGATACCCTGAAGCAAACCTGGCCATTGACCTGGGTGGGTGATACCCTACCCCCCTCGGGGCACTGTGGGTGGCACAGTACTGCTGTGGAAAAATCTGAGGGAGGGAAGAGCATTTCAGGAAGAGAGGAGAGAGACCAGCCTGCGTGAAGCCGGGGGTCCCACGGAAGCCTTTCTGCGGGCAGGGCGTGTGGGGCTGCAGTGCTGGGCTGGTAGCAAAGTTTGAGGTCGGAGGGTGGGAGCTGTGGACAACAGGCGAGGACAAGATACTGTGGGTACTGGGGAGATACTGAACGTTGCTGCGCGAGGGAAGGCTGCGTATCGAGCCAGTCTTACGTGTTCCCATAGTAGTTTCCCAGCTGTGCTCCCCTGAGCCCTTTGGGGGCCACTGAGCTCATCAGGATGAGAGGAAGCCAGGTCGAATTCTGCTCACCCTTTTGTCCTCAAGCCAAGCAGCTCACTTTCATCTATTTCATTTCTGATACATGAGCTTCTGGGTAAGACTTTATTTGGGACAAAGGGTCCTACAGCTTAAAAGTTGTTAAAATCCTTTGATAAACGAGACTGATGTGGTGTGATTCCATTTTCACTTATTCATTCATCACATGTGACCTGAGCCTCCTTCCTCCAAGGTTTGGGCTGGGCAATGCTGGGTCAGATGGCCAAGATGTGGTCCTGGCCCAAGGCGAGCCCACCGTCTTGTGGGGCAGCTCCAGGGCTCAGGGCTGGGCCAAGGGGAGCCCCAGCACCAGGACAGTGGGCCCTGCCTGGGAGGCTTCTTGGTGGAAGTGATGCTTACCCAGAGCCCTGAAGAGTGAGCAGGAGATGGAGGTGGGACTGCATGTGCAAAGGCTTGGAGATGGACAGAGCAGCCTGCTGGGGGAGGACACAGGTTCTGGCCTGTGGAATACAGGGTCCGAGTAATGGATTAGTAGGGGGTATGTGGAGGGGCTGGCAGCCTGGGGGGGCTCTAAGGCAAAGCCCTGGAAGCTTCCCCGCTGTCTAGGCAGTGAGCCTGCTGTTCCCCAGCGTTGTTTTGAAAGTGGATGCCCTCCAGGGTCTCACCTCGAGCCTGTGCAGTGCAGACTGTGTGACATTGAACGGGGCCACACCCGGGTCAGATCCGAGCCTTCCCTTTGCAGTGCCACCTGGCCCCTGGGACGAGGCTCTGTGCTCTGAGTTCCCACGGGGGCAGCTGTCCCACCCTGTCCTCGGGCATCTGACTTCCCAGCATGGCCTCAAGTGTCCCACCTCTGGGTGAGCCTCCGCAGCGAGCCCCTTTTCTGTCACCCTCTGGGGCAGTAGAGGGGGCAGGACAGGGCTGGGGTATCCAGGGACATGGCCTGGTTGGGCTCAAGAGCCTTGGGGTTTGTGTGATGCCAACTGGTCACGTCAAGGACATGAGCCAGTGGCCGTCCACTTGGGAAGAAGTGCTGGGGCAGGCCGCCTCTGCCTCTGGGCTGGCGGGGATGGAGGGGGCAGGCAGCAGCCGGGAGCCTGGGCAGAGCAGACAGGGCGGAGGACCATGTCCTCCATCGGTGTCGATGCCGCCGCTCGGGGCCGCCACGCAGGGCCTGGTGTCCTCAGCGCCCCAGCTAGCGGGAGGGGTGTGGAGGGAGGCCACGATGCTGTGGGGTGCCAGGCGCGGTGCTCGGCACTCCTCCAACTCGTCAGCTGTGACCCCGGGGCCCTGCGGATTCTCCCTCCTGAGTGCTCGGTGAGTTCGGGGGAGGACGGTCTGAGCAGCCTGTGGGGGCGCCTGTGCCCTCTGCTGGCAGCAGACTCCTGGGCTGGCCCGTGGGAGCTGGGGCGGTGGCATCTTGGGGTCCCCATGCTGAGGAGCACAGTGCCGGAATCCAAGAGGACCTGTGCCGCACAACTCCTGTCCTGCGTCTCTGCAGCTCGTGAGGGACGTGCTGTCCCTGAGGGCCCTCACGTGGCAAGAAGCTTGGCCTAACTTGCCCGACGCTGAGATGGGGACGGACGCTCAAGGGGTCTTGTCTGCTCAGCGTCAGGGAGGCAGGACCAGGACCTCCTGTTCCAGCCCACACACTGGGCTGACCTTGAGCTCCTGCCCATCCCCAGGAGCACGAGGCTCCCCACCCTGGGCTGCCAACATCACTGCCCTCCAGGCCTGGCCCTCCTCCTTGGGGTCCCTGCTGCAGTCTGGCATCAGGAGACCACAGTCACACCCCCAGCCTGAGTCCCAGCCCGGGGCTGCCCCAGAGGCTCCCTGACTGTACGCTGCTCGCCCGGGACCTACCTATGAGACTGAGACGGATTTTCTCACCCTGGACTTCCATGGGGAGTCTGGAGTCTACGCTAACATGTTCCCCAGGGGCCTCCCAGCTGAACCACCAGCTCCCAGAACCTCCCATTGCACGAGACTGAAGCACTGTTGTCTCTGTGTGGGCTGCTCGGGGAAGGTCCAACACACGTACGATTTGTATTCCAGGCCGACTTATCCAGTCTCCTTGGGTCTGTGTCTTATCTGTATTGGGTCTGTGCCTCACAGACATACAGACACCCAGAGACTCACACAGACAGCCTGGTGGGGCCCCGCCCTTTGGAACCGGCACCCTTGTTACCTCACCAGCCTCTCACCCCTCAGGGCATCCGGCCTCAGAGAAGCAGGAGAGATTCCTGAGGAAGGATGAATCTGCAGACAGTCCTGTTGAAGTTCCCCAGCGGCCTGTCCCCAGCCAGCTTTCCATATCCCCCTGCCCCGTTGCTCAGCAAACACGCACCGAGCAGAGGCCCAGAACGACCCTGAGCGGGGCGACCAAGACCCTTTCACCTCAGCGACCCAGAGCTGCTCTCGTTGGACCCCCCGAGTCAGGCTTATTTGTAAGTGAGCCTCTTCAGTCCATCCAACAGGCTTTCGTTCATTCAACAAACACCTCCCGTGGGTCTGCCGTGTGCTAGGCACTGCGCTGGGCGCCAGAAGCAAGGAGGACACGTGCTTATCACCCCCATTTTACAGAGGGGGGAACTGAGGCTCGGAGGGGCTCCCTCACACGTCCAGGAAGGTGGAAAGAAAGGCCGGTGGCTCTGGCCTTTGCTATCCTTCTGCACTGAGCTGTGTGAATATCCTCCCTCCAAACACGTGCCCCACTCCCTTCCGCGACACACCCTCCTCCGGCTTCCCAGAGCCGGGGTGGGTGTTGACACTTCCCAGCTGCATCATTCTTGTCTTTGGAGCCCAGCTTCCCCCCTACCCGGTGGGGGCTGATTAATCTCAGACCCCCAGAGGGAGGGAGGCACAGCGCACGCGTCCCAGGGCACCTCATGCACTGAATTCCGCCGGGACCCACCTGGGCACTAAGCAGCAGCCCCCAGTCTGTGGCCAGTGCAGCCGTGAGACCCCCACGCGCCATCTGAGGCCCAGACGGCTGGGGGCCAGCCCCGCCCTTCAGAGCTGCCGCACGGTGGAAAAGCAGCCTGAAGTTGTAGCTTGAATCCCAGACTCCCATAAAGGGTCCGATTTATATTAAATTACATGCGACGTCAAAAGCACTTTTCCCTTTGGGCTTTAACGAGCCCTGTCGTATCCCCGCATCCAGAGCCCTTCACGGCAGTCTGGGCAGCTCAGCGGCACAATGAATTTCCATGTCCGTGGGAACAATCGCAGTCTTGTCGGAATTACACGCGGAGAGCTGTGGAATCGAGATCGGGCAAGATTTCGTTTCTTGGGAGCGGGAATTTGGTGGGAAAGGGAAGACCACTTGGCTGGATGTTGGGATCTGGGAGTAACTGACACACCCCCCATCCTGCATCCCCCATCCTGGTCCAGCTGATGCTGTATTTTGACTGCGGCCGGCCTCGACCCCGCTAAGAACTCGCCTTGGCCTTCCCGAGGCCTAGGGCGGTGTGTTCAGTATACGCAGCTGAGTTATTGAAATGTTTCATGTCCCCACGCTTGAGAGAAAGCACCACGTTTCAAGTAAAGACTTTGTTTCTCTCCCCACTCTGCCCTCTCCAGCCTCCTCTTCTCCTTTCTGGCCACCTCCCGCCAGGGTAGTGTCAGGAACGCCCACCCTGAGGCAGAGCTAAAGTGTGCTGGACGCTTCTGAGGACCCCGCCGACCTCACCCCCCCCCACTCCCCCCACCCCCCCGCCAGAAATGTCAAAAGAAATTGGAGAGAAGGTAATGGCAGGCCTGAGGACGTGGAGATTCAATCAGTGGTGTAATCCTTTCTGCAAAGTAAATTATTCATTATTCCCTGGTCCTTAATAAAATAATTACTGCCGCTGTTTTTCTCCCCTGCTCTAAAGGGACTTCCTTCCCGTCTGAATGTGAAAGAAGCAGTTAAAGCCAAGAACTAGGGCCAGTTCTGTGCCCCCTACACCTTGACTCTCTCTGCCTGGGTTCAGCCTCACCCACCACCCCCAAGTGGCCTAGCTTCCCCTTGGCCTCTGAGCCGCCGGCCCGGCCATTCCTTCTCTGCATGGTGGCCGCAGACTCTATGTGATCACTAGGAAAAAGGTGGAACGTCCAGGGCTTCCCTGGTGGCGCAGTGGTCGAGAGTCCGCCTGCCGATGCAGGGGACGCGGGTTCGTGCCCCGGTCCGGGAAGATCCCACATGCCGCGGAGCGGCTGGGCCCGTGAGCCATGGCCGCTGAGCCTGCGCGTCCGGAGCCTGTGCGTCCGGAGCCTGTGCTCCGCAACGGGAGAGGCCACAGCAGTGAGAGGCCCGCGTACCGCAAAAAAAAAGAAAAGAAAAGCCACAGCACAAGTGCCACGGAGAGGATGCCCGATGTGACACTCAGAGAGTGTGTTCGCTGGCTCCCCCTCTCCTGGCACCCTGTGTTTTCAGGTGAAAACTCTGAAACCGCAGGAAGGGCAGGGACTGCATTTGCTGAGGCTGTACCAGGGGCCAGCTCTCCCACCGGTGCCCCGTGAAGGGCAGGCGGGTGGGGAACATTTGGCGTCAGTTTAGGGCTGTGAGCAAATTACTTACATTGTGAGCCTCAGTTGTCTCACCTGTGGAATGGGGAGAAGGGCAGCACGAGATCTAAGGATGGGCTTGGGGGGCGGGGGTAGGACTCAGAGTGCTGCAGTGGCCTCTTCCAGGCCGATTGGTAGGTTGGGGATCCCTGACGTTCAGGAGACCAGGTGAAAACAGGCACAGCACCTAGCACGTGGTCTACACTCCGGAAATGTTGTGTTGATGATCGGATCAAAATCCTGGGCTCGTGGCCCCGCTGGGGAGGCCACGTACGTTCTCGGCACGCGTGTGACTGGGGTCTGTTTCCAGGGTGCCCTCTGCTGCCCTGTGTGACCTTCTCCAAGGACAGGACTCGGTGACCTCAGGACCCAGCTCTGGGTCTGGCACGTAGGAGGAGCTAAGTGAATAAGGGAGGTTGGCTGGTCCCCGGTGCCTACTTCGCTTAGCACCTTGCAGCTGCCCGGTGGTTGTCCAGTGGATGGATAATGATGGCATGTACCGGGCGCTCACGGTGTGCCAGGCATGCTTCTAAGTGCTTCTCATGCAGCACTCACCACCACCCTTCCCGGGAGGTCCTGTTGTCTTTAGCCCCGTTGCACAGGCGAGGAAACTGAGTCGCTGACCTTATTATAACCCAGGGAGCGAGGGGCAGGGTTGGAGCCCCCAGGCCAGCTCTGACTGCCACACTGGGGCTGGGGAGCCCTTCTGAGTGAGTGATGGCAGGAATCAACGAGGGCTCCGGGGAATTCAGTCCCACGTTGTTAGGACTTGCCACGTGGCCTGTTAGTGGAAGGCAAATGGGGCCCTGATGTCTGAGCCCTGGGTCTGAATCCTGGACATATTCCAGGTGTCCGGCTTTGGGGGTGGGAGGGGGGACAGTCACTTGGCTTCCCTGGAGCCCCACTCATGTATTTTTAAAAGAGACACTGGCACATAGTAGTTGCTTAGTAAATGTTTCCTTCCCAGAGTGGAGGTGTGAGTTGTATCTGGTCTCCCTGGGTGGGGGGCCCGGTTCAAGGGCCTCTGGGGACAAACCCTGATCCACTCCTAAATGCTTTGCTGTTTCCCCACGTCCTGTTAAGACAGTAGACCTTGGAGCCGGCAAAGCAGTTCGCTCTTTAACTTTGGGAAAAAGTGATATCAGTGATTTGTGCTTTTTGAATTTAGAAATAGTGGGGAGGAAAGTTGGGTGGATTTGGGGAGACGGCAGTGCCACTAGTTCGCGGTCCCAGAGCGCAGCGCAGCGCATACAGATGGACTGATTAATTGTTCAGCAGGAGGCCTGCACCTGCATACTGATGTGCGCCAGACTGGCATGACGTTGGTCTCCCAGTGGCCGCACCGAGAGCCTAGATACAGCAGCAGAGAGCAGGATGTGGGGCGGCTGTGATTTCAAACGGGCCACCCTGAACCCCCGTGCCGGGGGGTCTCAGGACGCAGAATGAGAAGCGGCAAGAGGGTCTTATTTCTTGATTTGGTTTTTGGAACCAGTTGTGAATCACAGTATTAATTAATTCATTATTGCACTCCAGAAGCATGCGTTGAGCATCTCCTCTGGCCAGAAGTAAGCTAAGAGCCGGAGATGTCACAGTGAATGGGAGAAATCCTTACAATCCAGAACTTTCCAGTCTAGAGGAGAGAAATGAACCCAGACAGCTTCACTGTCATGTGATGTTGCAGTGCTGGGATCCAACCACAGAACCTGCCCAAACCCTCGTGTGTGAGCTGCTGACTAGCTGAGGGAGTCAGAGAAGCCGCCATGAGAGTGGGACGGGTGGGGTCTTTTGTGATGGGCATTGAAGGATGAATAGAAGTTCCCTGGGGGGAAAATCGGGTGCTATAGGAGACAGCCTGAGCTCAGGGTGCCTGAGGGACTGTGGTCTATTCAGGGAAATGGGAGAGGCATGTGGGTGAGGAGTAGGCTGGATGGAGTGGAGGGAGAAATAAGGAGAGAGCAGCCGATGAGAGGCCTTGAATGCCGAGGTAACCATGAGTCCTGACCGCAGGGGGAGCCTCAGCAGGATTTTAAGCAGAGGAGGGCTGTGGTCAGATTTGTCATCTGGGGAGGTATGTGTTGCTTCGAGAATGGATTATTTTAGGGTGTTTGTATCCACTCAGTGGTGGTGAGAGGTAGAACTGGGGGGACACACATTCATAGGGACCCCAAGAAACAGTGTGCTGGGACCACTTGCATTGAAATCAATGAAAAATGAAAAACAGAATGAAAGCCCACCCTAAACTTCCTCCGGTACCCAGACTTTCTGGAACTCCGGCAGGTGTAGGGCCTGGTGCAGAAGGGGGAGGAGCCCAAGCGTGCGCCTGGGGAGGGGAGAGGTGGGCAGCCGGTCCCACGGCGCCCTGGGCATCCCCTGGCTCCCCCTCACTTCGGGCTGAGGCCCAGGGAGCCCTTGGGGGCTTTGCCCCAGGTCCTGGGGGTCCTGGCCAAGTTACTTGACCTCTCTGTAAAAGGAGGACTCAAAGCGCCCCCTCACAGGACTTTTGCGAAGTTGAAATGAGGCTAGTTTCAGCTTTCCCAGTGTCTGGAATGTTCTCCTACATTTAGCCCCAAAGAGTCCCCAGGGCATAAATATTTAATTTTCGCGGTTGCGATTCTCCTTTGAGCTGCTAATACTTTTTCTTTTTAATTTAGCAGAACAGCACAAATCTTGCCGGTTTCTTTACAGTGTAAAACGTGTGGTCATGTGGCTTTATCCTGCAGCCAGGTGGAACATGGGGTCAAGTACAGGGAGGCGGTGAGTCCGCTGTGGGGTGGGGAGCCGGTGGGAGGAGCTGGGCTGCATGATATGTTCTTGTTTCTGCTGATTTTGATGTTTGTAGTGACACGTCTCCCCTCCCCAGCGGGCTGTACTACAGATGCATTCATCATTTTTTTTAAAGTTTGTTTTTTTCTCCTTTATAAAAACAGAGTCTTTATAGAAAACGTAAGAAATGTTGACAAGAAAAAGATTCACCTTTAATCGCACTTGCCAAAGATAGAGGCTTCGCTCCTTCTAACAGTTACGCATTTTTAAATAGGGCTAATATATGATCTCTGTAGACAAAGATAGAAAACAAGTCAAACAGAAAGCATGACTTACTAGCAGCGCCTGTTCTGGAACTAAACAGTCACAGGGTCACTGCATGATAGTCCTGAGGATGGGAGGGGTTCTCTCTTGTTCCCATTTTGCAGATGAGGAAAACTGAGATTCAGAGAGGCCAGGGTAGGGCCAGGGCTGGAAATCAGACTGCAGAGTCCAGTTTGTTAGAAATTAAAACCAAATGACCCCGAATCTCATTGGTGGGAGACCGCCGCTCTCCACGTGGGGAACCTTCCTCCAGTTATTTTCCATGCACAGGGACATGAGGCCAAACATTGTCTCAGGGTGTTACCTGCTCTAACCAACAACCCCCAACCTGGAGGTGTCTTCCTGGCCTTGCCCAGCCTGGCGTGGCCTGTGGGGTGGGTGGGGCCTTGGGCTCTACTCCCTGTGGTCATTCAGGGGCCCAGTCTCCTTCCATCTTGTGGTTCCTCTGCCCTGCTTGTGGTCCTCGAGGTCCTGGGGAAGGGGGCGAGGGTGGGGGACTTAATGGCCCAGTCCGGAGTGACACCCATTCCCCTGGCCAGGGCTCAGTCACTCAGCCATACCTCATGCAAGGGGGTCTGGGAGGTGTGGTCTGGGACTGTGCGGGGGCAGGGGAGGTGGGGGGCAGCTTAGTGAACAGTTTAGGGAAATTGCATCTTCTTTGATACACCTACCCGCCCACCTACACTCATCCTATTTCCCAAAGTGGAATCATGTCTGTAAAATCCCTCTGGCTGCTGGCGGACAAAGGCTTGTGGGGAGGGTCTGGAAGCACAGTTTTGGGCAGGGGGCTCTGGGCAGACTCCTGAAGCCATCCCCCGGGTGGGCTGTGAGTCTGGTGAGACAGAGACCCTAGGAGGGCCCAGGACCCTGGCCAGACACCATCACTTGGCTTCTCTTCGGGGCGTGTCTGGACAGAGCGCCGACTGGGAAGGGTCTGAAAGGTGCAGGGGGTGCGGGGAACACACTGTTGCCTTTCGCTCTGGAGGTGTGTGAGGCTTGTGGGTGCCCAAGGCTTCATGGATGGGTGACATGGTGGCATGGTTTAGTGTCCCCCCAGCATCTGGGGTCCCTGCCTCAGCCAGCCTGGCTCCTGTCCAGGTGCTGGCAGCTGCAGCCCTCGGGGCTGCATCAGGTGACACGGGCCCCTGGGCATCCGGACGGCAGTCTGGGCGATCCACAGGGCCTGCGTGTTGCTGTTAGAAGCTGTCAAGTGTGGCCGAGTGACTTGTCACCCCACACTGCCGCCATCGTCTGCATGGACCTTGCCAGGGGTGGCAACAGCAGACTGGAATTTTCCCCCAGGAAGATTCGGATGCATCATTCTTTTTTCTCAACCCCACGAGATGAGGAGACCACCACACCCCGGCTGCCATGGCCTCAGGACCTTGGCCAGCACAGGGACCCTTGTGCATCCTCCCTGGGTGACTCCATCACTTGGTTGTCTGTCCTGCTCATGGGGCCCTGGCAGCTCCAGCCCAGTGGCGCTCGACATTGGAGATGCCTACGGGGTTCGTTAAGGGCGGGCTTCTGTCTAAGGCTCCGCCCTCCTGGCTTCAGAAGCGAGGTCTGTGCCCCTCATGCTACCCCCGCCCAGCTTCCACGCCTGACTCCATCTCAACCGCAGGGCATGGATCTCTGTCCCCAGATAATTCTGTCACCCTCTTGTGAACACGCTCCAGTTCCGTTTCTCCCCAGTCCCTGGTCAAGAGGCTTCTGTGTGAATAGCCCAGGTCCCAGTGGGACGACCCACACTCCTTCTAGCTACAGAGCTGTGTCTGTTAACGTAGCCTCGGGTTGCAGCCTTGTGTGCGGTGGCCAAGTCCCGCACTGCATCGCACTGGCCTCACTGCCCTGCGGCGCCCAAAGCATTTTGCGCATGGCTGCCCCTAAACTGCTTTATCTCCCCCATCTGCATCCCAGTCACGTCAGTATCTCTGGGACCAGCCTGGGCACTGGAATAGAGCAGGTGTTCCGGAACGATCTTAGGAGTCTGCTCTGCAAAAAGACCATGTGTAAGCGTCACGGGTTGGAGTGTGATCAGGGTTGTCTGAGATGCAGAGCAGGAGGCACCCAGGCAGGGAGCCGGGGCCGGGAGTGAGGCTGGGCGCAGACGGCTTTCAGAAGAGCAGCTCAGGGCTGTGTGGCTCAGGACACAAACCGCAACATCTCTGGGCCTCCTCTTCCTCAACTGCACACTGAGGTGCTCGTACTTCACTGGAGCCATCATGAGGGTCCATCCCTGGGGTATTCGGAGAGGGCGTGATTATTTTAGGTGCTGATTAAATGGCAGCGGAGCTTTCTAAGTGATTCTGCGGCACTGATCTCAGAGGTCACCGTAGGTAGGCGGCACCTGAGTTAAGTCTCTGGATAGGTTTGCAGGAGCGGGGTCTGGGTGGGAGGGACGGCCTGGGCAGGAAAGAGAAGGCAGGAGTGTTTTGGGCCGTCCTGAGTCCAGAGGGCGGTGCGAGTGGAGGCACAGGTAGGGGCCGGCTGGACAGGTGCGCGGGCTCGAGCCGGGTGGGAAGTTGGTCTGCCTGGGGCTGAGGGGGCCACAGGGTGCTTCAGAGGGAGGGCCTGTTGTCACGTTCCTGGAGAGAGGCCTGGGGACACATGCGCCGGGCTCTGAGCCGGGAGGAGGGCCATGAGGGCTGAGCGCTTGAACAAGGCGCCCCGGCCCCTCGGAGCTCCCGAGCCTGTGCAGGAGACATCAGCCCATTAAAAGAAGACACGCTGACGCTTTACCCCGTTAGCCCCACGGCGTCACCCCGAGCCCTCGACTGAGCTCGGTGCTGGTGAACATTTCGAGTGTGAACGTCCACGGCGTGAGCGTGGTGAGTGGAGACGGCAGGTGGCCACGGCGGAGGGGACAAGAGCTGGCGTTTCAGACGGGCTGTCAGGGATTCCCCCCCAGGAGGAGCCATTTGAGCTGGCCCTCGATGAGGGAGGCGGCCAGCCCTGGAGGGGCCAAAGGGGAGAGAGTTCCAGGCCAAGGAACAGCTGAGACAAAGGCCGGGGACCTGGGGGCGTGTTTCTGTAGCTTTAGGTTGGGGTCCTGCAGGGTCAGAGGCAGCTCGGAGGAGACCTTCTTCAGATCCGTGGGGCCCACTTCAGATTCCAGAGCGCAGTTCCATGCCTTCTCCCTCGTGAGTACGGAGCTTCTGTGCTCCCCCGTGATTACCTTTTCAGGTAAACCCCGGACGCTGCCAGGGCTCCATTCATGAATTCATATGAAAAGCCTCGGACCCGTGGCTGCCACCCGGGCCCTCATTTGTTCTAAATGGCACTTGTAAGGATCGGACCGGGCTGGGCATCCTGGCCACGCCACCGTCGCCTTCCTTCTAGGGAAGGGGCAGCAGTGCTCCTAGGAGAGGCTCGCTGGGCTCCCTCCCCCACCGTCATGCAGCGCGCAGACCGGGCACCTACAGGAGGCCTGCGTGGGTCTCGTCCCCTTGCGTGCGCGTGGGTGCTGGGAGGAGGCCGTTGCCCGGGCAGGCATGTGCGGACGAGGCAGGCCCTTGGTGCTGCTGGCCAGGTCAGCCATGAGACTCCTTCCTCTGGGTCTAGAAACAAGTCTTGCTTTGCAGAATGACCCTCGATGGGCGGCCTTTACACAAGCTTTGCTGCAGGCCAAGGTCCAAGCTGTCTCGGCCCTGTCCCCAGCCCACAGGTTTCCAGGCCTGGAGACTGAAGGTGCAGGAGCCCGGGCTCTGGTGGAAGACCTGGGCGTCTGCGTCTGCTTGGATTTTCACTAGCTCCCGGACGCTGACGGCTGAGGTTCCACTTCCTTGTCTACAGAGCAGGGAGGAGCGTCCCCACCCTGGGTTGCTGGGACACCAGCAGGTAGCCCAGGGCACACAAGGATGCCCCTGCTGCCACTGCTGTTCCCGCCGCCCCCTGGGCTGGCTGCTGGCGGCAGAGGGGCCTCGGACTCATGTCCAGAGAGCCCTCAACCTACAGAGGATGGACAGGCCCGGGATGTGCTGGGACAGAGGGAAGGGCCGGTGGCTGGCTGCACAGAGGGACCTCCTTCACCTGCTGGTTGGGGAAGATTCAGGGAAGGGGTTGGGAGGGGCTGTGGCCAAGTGGTGATTCACTGGGTAGGGAAGGGTCAAGGAGAGGGGGCCGAGCTAGGTGGGCTCCGCGCCTTAGGGAGATGAGGGGGCGTGGAGCCCCCAGAGAGCCCACACTGGGTTGGGGGGCAGGCACGGGGGAGCAAGTGGCAAGGATGAGCCCAGGTCTCGAAGAACCTTGCACGTCGGTGCCAAACCCAAGTGCTCGGTCGCTGCCCTGCAGGAGGGGCCCGTGAGGGGAGTGAAGGGTGGACAGAGACCCTCCGCCCACCCCTCAGCCCCTCCCCACGTGCGCACACGTCTCGGAAGGAGCCGGGAGCTGTGCGGAGAGGCAGAGAGGGTGTCGGGCCACGCGTCCCGCCGACCCCATTAGGAAAGGGCTCCCTGAGACGGGGCGGGTGGGAATTTGTCATGTTTGTAGTAAACATCCCGCTGGGGGGCTCCCGCCCTCTGGAACCGGTTCGATTGGGAGGCGGGACAGGATTAACTTCATCGTCAAAACGGCATCAGCTCAGACTGTGGAGGAAAGCACGACTTGTGTGGGGTGAAAGGGTTAATAAGAAAAAACCCTCTTCCTCCTCGAGACCGTCTTTGTCCATTAGGTACCTCGTTTCATTGATTCCTTTCACAAAAATTGTATGAGCCCCTGGCGCGTGTGGTTTTGGACGCTGGACGCGGAGGAATTTGCTAAACTAACACCGTTAAGCTCGCGACGTCAGCCAACCTTTGTTCTGGACGTGGGTTCTTAATTTTTTGGTATTAAAGTATCTGAAGGAGGAATGTTACTAGGAATGCCAAAGCTAACGAGTAAACATGAAAACTGTTTCTAGGACAAATATCCCATCAATAAAACATCAACAGATATGTGTTTGCTGAATGGAGTGTGAGGGACTGGGTCAGCAGCCCCAGGGGAGAGGGGGGAAGGTCTGCTACATGCTGGGCGTACCCAGGTGCAAGGGACAGGGTGTGTCCCCCCGGAGCCCAGAGGCCGGTGGGGTGACTCAGATACCTAAAGTGACAACGATGTCCAACAAGGGGATGGGTGTGTCAGGAGGCACGTGGGTGTGTCAGGAGGCACGTGGGTGTGTCAGGAGGCACGTGTGGGGAAGAGCCTGTCTTGACCGGGGCCGGCTTCAGAGATGGGGGTCAACCCGTGGGCTCAGGTCGGGCTGGAGGGTGGCTGCTCTGAGCAGAGGCGGCAGCAGGTGCAAAGGTTCAGAGGCGGGATGCCTGGAACCTTCTAGTAGGTGGGTAGGCGGAAGTCTAGGGGTCATATTATAGGGATCCTGGTGGGATGAGGCTGGAACAAGGGATCGGTTCACAAAGGGCCCTGAATGCACACGTACGTGTGTGCCAGCGCGCACGCACACACACACACACACACACACCCAGCTTCAGGCTTGGACCGCGGTGCTGCGGTTACAACGGGCCTGCTCCCGGCTTTCGGAAAACAGTACAGTGACTGACTCTTCTCCACTGCTCAGGGAGGTCAGGCAGCGGCTCAGCACCTGAAAACACTGATCAGGAGTAGAGACTGTGTCCCTGGCCCTGAGCGCCGCTGCCGTTTTCATGTTCTTATCCCTCACCCAGGGCTACGACAAATGACCCTGGCCTCCGTGGCTGGGATCAGGGGCTCTGCGGCTGCCCGGGGGAGTGAACGAGGCACTGCAGAAGGGCACCGTGCCAGCGCCCAGTGGGGAGCAGGCAGGGGCTGAGGGCAGGCTCTGGTGAGTGTCCAGTGGGTTCTCTTTCCTGAGAGGCTCCGCAGGTGGCGTGTCAGCCAGGACTCTCCAGAGAAACAAAAGCAAGAGGGGATGGACGGGCAGGTGGACAGGTAGATGGATGGATGGACGGATGGATAGATAGACGATAGAAAGATAGACAGATAGCTACACCCATAGGCAAAGCTAGGTTCATAGATTTATTTTAAGGACTTGGTCCCTGTAATTGGGGATTGGTGAGTCAGAAAGCTGTAGGGCAGGTCTGCAGGCTGGACACTCAGGCAGGAGTGTATGGTGCCGTCCTGAGGCAGAATTTCTTTTTTGGGAAACTTGCTCTTAAGGCCTTGAGCAGATTGGATAAGCGGCCTCCACAGGATAAAGGATAATCTCCTCACTGACCATAGATGTGAACCACATTGACACAACACTGAAACAGGAGGCCAAGGACCCTGGTCGGTAACAGTACCTTCACAGCAATGCCTGGACACATGTTTGATAGAACCACTGGGGCTGTGCCCTGGTGCAGTTGACAATGAACCGTCACAGGTGGCCTGCCACTTTCCCTGACAACAAGCAGTGGGGACATGGGCCTGGGGAAAAGCAAAGTGGAAAATGCCCCGGAGAAGCCAGGATGCTGGCCCGCGGCACACAGGTCCCCGGGCTGGCCCCTCCTCCCACGCCCGGCCCCTCCCTGCAGAGCTCCATCCAGCACCCACCCCGAGCTTTCACTGCACTGCCCTTGTCCCCGTGACCCTGGTCACGGCTCCACATCCTATTCCCGGGCGTTGGCCTATTGTCCGCTTCCCTTAATGGAAGGGCAGGTTTTCCTCAAGTACCCAGCTCAGAAAACCTGTCTTAGGGCTGGGTCAGAGAGACGCATACCTGCCTGGCTCTCCTGGCATCTAGAAGAACGCCCTAAGATGCTGTGATCTCACCCATCTCCTTCTAGCCACGCCACGACCCCAGGGCCCAGCTGGGGACATAGCTGGGGTGCCGACACCCCCGACCCGAGGCCTTAAGGCCATCAGTGACCACCAGGGACTGGAAACAGCCCTCAGGGTCCCCTCTGGGCCCTGGGGAGGGGCTCAGCCGGCTGGGTCAGAGGCAGGACTGGTGTTCGGGAGTGAGTCTGTATGAGACCTAGTCTTTGTATGAGTCTCTGGTGGGCGTCCGTCAGAGCAAAGGCCACTGAGCGATCCTGGTGGCCATGGGCGAGCTTGTAGGGGAGCCGGGTGGTGAACCCTACGGCCGCGCAGGCTGAGGGAGGCCCAGGGCTCCCAGCAGGGAGAGCAGAGCGTCTAAGCAAGAAGATCCCTGGGCCGTGCTGGGTGAGGGCTCAGCCCAGTGTGGTTCTGGACCCCAGGGAGGATGAGGGGCGGCACCGCTGCCTCCCCTGGGTGACGGTGGAGTGACTGGGCATGGCCGAGTGGAGGGAGCTTTTGATCCGGGATGCCGGAGATGCCCCAGTACGCTTCCTCACGGAGTCCCCCCACCCCCGGCAGAGGGTGTAGCCACCACCCTTCCCAGAGTGGCACTGGGTGCAGAGATTCAGTGTCAACTGTGGAAGAGACCGGCCTGCAGCCGTGTACGTGACCTCGAGCCCTGGGACCCACATCCCTGCCCTTAGGCCCCCAGTCCGAGCCCCCAGGGCCCTCTAGCCCTCAGGTGGATGGGTACAGGGGCGCAGCGAAGGGACAGCGTGCTAAGCACGCTGCCTGCGAGAGGCTCAGGGCCTTGGCGGCAGGTCCGCCTGTCCTGTGAGCCCTGATGAATGTGGAGGCGTGAACGTCTGCTCAGTGAGGCAGTTTGAGAAGAGCCCCGGTGCATAGTAGGTGTGCAGTAACATGTGAGTAACAAGCAGAAAGAAATGGTTAGACTCAGCGATGGCCAAGGAAACTGCATCGAGGGCTTCCTCCTGGGAGCTGTGACCAGCCCAGGAGACCTTCCCCCGGCCCTGCGTCACCTGCCCCACCTCCTTGAGGTCTGTGTTGAAATGTCCTTCTGGGTGAGGCCTTCCACGCCTCCTTCTTTAAAACAGCATCCCCGGCCCAGCTGCTACCGTCCTTGCCCATCACTCGTCACCCATCCCTTCCCCTCCTCCGCACCGGCCACCTCTGGACTCTGTGATCTAGCTGTTCATTGCACGTCTCCTGTCCTTCCCAGGAGGCAGGGGCTGGGTCTGTCCTGTTCTCTCCCTGGTGTGAGGACCAAACACCTGGCAAGTCCCCAGCACACGTGTCAGGGCCTCTCCCTGCGAGGCGGCAGGTCCACTCTGGTCACTGCTGCACCCCCAGCACGTGCGCCACAGGGCTTCCCGGCTGTGGGTGCCTGACGACCCTTCGGTCAGTGGCCAGGACGTGGAGGAAGTGGTCTGGCGGTCCCTGCTGCCTGTGACCGGTACGGAAGAGACAGAGGGGGCAGGGGCACATGCCAGGTGAGTTTTAGGTGCTCAGCCCAGGTGAGGTCCTGCTCCCCTCCCCGCAGCTGCTGCACAAAACAGAGGCAGCCTGTCCCAGTAGCCCCAGAGCCACCCGGCAGGGACCCAGAGCTCTGAGGCCGGGGCCAGCCATGGGGACGGGTCGGCCACACTCCCCCGAGGCCACGTGTCGGCCGATGGTGGCCCTGCTGGGGCCCCGGCTTCCCTGTCCGTCGGGGGCTGCTCAGTTAAAGCAGGACTGCGTGTGACCGACGCAGAGCAGAGTGGCCCTCGGAGGTGTGCGCCTACGGCCGCTGTTGTGATCTCCTGGTGGCCTGGCCGCAGGGAAGATGCTGAGCGCCCCGCCCTCCACCTGACCCTGGCTCGGAAGAAAGACCAGTTCACGGGCCCATCTCGCCAAGGCCCAGCTGTGAGCTGGGGCGTGAGCTCCCTGGAGCTATGTCTGCAGGGAAGAGCACGGAGCCCAGGGCATCTGCAACCTTGAAAAGAGTCTACACCCGCCGTGGTGATTCCATTCATTTTATTCAGCACACAGGGGTCTTCACTGCACCTAGACCTCATCCTACCGTCCCCTCCCCTGGGGACATCACAGCACACAGGGGAGCAAGGGCACAGAATGAGCGCCAGGCGGGTGGGCTGTGTGGTTGGGGAGGGACAACTCCAGGCGTGGGGATTCTGTGAGGCCGCGGTCCTGGAGGCCCGAGCGGCAGGGGGGACCTGGCGAGATTAGAGATGCAGAGTCGGGGCCGGCATCCCCAGCCTGAAGGTTTGGGGAGGTTGGGGGACCTGAGGGCGGTCCTGAATGTGAGTTACCGTCGCCATGGCCGGCCTGGTCAGGACCCACCCCTGAGCCCACTGGGGACGCTGAGATGCTGGGTCTCAACATGTGAAAGTTAACTTCAGGCCACGGTTCAGGTGTTTCTCTGGAACCTTAAGGGAAGGGCCTTCCGAGCCCCTGCGGTGGGGAAAGTGCTGTCGGGATACTTGGGTCTTTGTGGGAAAATAGAGTGGGTGCCCCGGGTGGACGGAGCCCAGGCCAGTGTTAGAGACCGTCCGAAGGGAGAAGGGTGTGCACAGTGAAGACGGGAGAGTGTCACCAGCCATGTCACCCGGCCGTGCCCGGGAGTCTTGCTGGGTTCCTCCTCTCTCTCCTCCATCAGCTTCTGTTCAGACCTCCTTCCCTGCTAAGAACGCACTTTGCTTGTTGCACTAGGGTGAATAGTTTCCCCCCAAATTCCTGCCCACCCAGAGCCTCCAAACGTGACTGTATTTGGAAATGGGGTCCTTGCAGAGGTAACTTAGATGAGACCCCACTGGAGCGGGGTGGGCCCTGAGCCCAGTGACTGGGGTCCTGATAAGAAGGGGAGGGGCACACAGAGGAGACCCAGAGGCTGAGGCCAGGGGACAACGGAGGCAGGTTGGACGGGCGCGTCTACAAGCCGAGGACCGCCAGCATCTGGGAGAGGCAGGAAGGCCCCTCCCCTGGAGCCTCCGGAGGGAGTGTGGCTCTGGGGGCACCTGGATAGACTTGCGCCCCAGGCTGTGAGGGGATAGATGTGTGTCGTTGGAAGCCCCAGCGTGTGGCCCTTGCCTGCATCAGCCTGGCCTGTTGCAGAGGCCGAGCTGTCACGGGCACTCTCTCCTGGGTCGGCACCTCTACCAGGAGCCCAGTTTCTTCCCGACATGTGGCCGTTACTGAACTAGATTGTGCCGAACCCCTGACCCCGATGCGAGGGGCAGGCAGTGAGGCCAGCCCGGCCTACTCTTCCTCAGTGAAATGCACTCCCAACGCCACCCCCAAACCCCGTCCTGTTAGAAAGACTTGCTGGAGGGCCTCCATCGAGCATTCGCCCAAGTGGGATCGCAGAGTGTTCGGTGGTGTGTGCTGGGAGGGGGCTGCCCTGTTCACGGGGTCCGAGGCCGGTGGTCTGGGCTGGTCAACCACGTGGGTAGGTGAGTATCGGTACCACCCCGCCCGGCAGGCCGAGTCGGCTCTCCATCTTTGTCAGGGGAGGGGCGGCTTGGTTAGAACCTGTTGTTTGATATTCTTGGACGCTGGGTCCGATTTGCTCTGTGTTGGATAGAAGACGCTGCCCCACCTTTGCCGTGTCATAGAGTCAGAGGTGGCCTTGCCAGGGGGTTACTGGAGTGGGGAGGATGGTGAAACCATGAGATCGGGGGTGAAGCACGTGCTGGGGGGAGGTGGGCAGGGAGCTAACCCCCAAACCACATGCTCTGCCCCGGCCCCTGCCCTTCCTGGGAAAGGCGTGCTGGACCCAGGACCCGGGCTTTGGATCTTGTCTTCTCTTCCTGCCCTGAATTGTGGAGGCTGATGTAGTGATCGCCTCAGCTAATTCAAAGCCAGCCCTGGGGTAACAAAACTCAAAGTTATCTGCTGGGCAGGAGCCCACAGAGTAATTTAATCCAGTTCAAACAGCACTTTTGGAGTGCCTGTGACATTCCAGGGCTCACTAGGCCTGGGGAATCCCAACACGGACAAGAGACTTGTCCTCGGTCCTCCAGGAGCTCACAGTCTAGTGAGGGGATGACACACATGCCAAGAAGTCTTATGCACTGTCACCATGCTTTAGAGTGAGACGTCGTAGAAAAGATGAAAGAGCAATCAATATTGGCCGGGATTGTGTGCCGGGGAGCTTCAGAGAGAACCACAAAAAGGAGGTGACACTTGAGAAGGGTTTTGGGGGATGTGTAGGAGTTTTCCAGGCCAACCTGGAGGACATCATCTTTGGAAACAGAAAACAAAACATGCAGGGGCAGGGAGGCTGGAAAATGCTGGGCCAGTGGTTGGTGTGCTGTTTGGGCGTGGTGGTGGCTGAAGGAGGTGAGGCCTGAATGTCAGCTTGGGGTCACGTGAAGAGAGGCCTGCATTCCAGCGGAGGGAGTTGGAGTTGATCCCAAGGTGGTGAGGAAGTGTGCAAGTTGGAGAGTGACACACGGTCAGGTGGGCAGCCCCAGCGTGGAGGGGTGAGGGCATGCGGGCATCTGGATCCCAGCTCTGACCCGGGTGGGAAGCTCCGAGGTCTGGGCCAGCACTGAATCCCGCGCAGAGCAGGGCAGGGTGTGAGAGCTGGTCTGGGTTTGCTGATGCCTGTGCCTGGGATTGGGGGAGGAGGAGCCTAGCCAGGCAGTCACAGGGGCGCATGGGAGGGACCACATAACGACAGGCTGATCACAACTTGGACTTGTCCCTTAGCAGGTATGAAATCAGGTAACTCTGAAGATGGATGCATAGGATACTGGGCACCAGGGTGGGAAAGGAGGCAAACACGCCACCCACCCCGAGGCCACGGCCAAAGCCAGGATGCGCCTCTGGGCCCGCCCCCCTGCCCTCTCTGTCTCTCTCCTGCTGTACAATCCTGCAGCGTCTGGGAGCAGAGAGAGCTGAGGCTGAACCACGGAGTCACGCTTCGTGTCCTAGTCAGGGCTCTGCGGGCTGCAAAACAAACTGACTCTAGTAGGAAGCCAGACGCGCTCCTGAACCCATGGGCAGAGAGCCCTGGGGGGCGAGCGCCGTGGCGTGCGGGCGGGGGCTTGGAAAGTGGGGTGGGACCTGTCCGCTGTCTCTCCCTCATCAAACGGCTGCTTCTCCCTCTTCCCGTTGGGGGACTAACTCTTCCCCCGCTGGCCCCCGCATCTGGGCGCTCTTGGCCTGCTCCGCAGATGCCCCGTCCAACACGGCAGCCTTGGACCAAGTGTCCATATCATGGAGCAGCTCAGGGACTCGCTCGGCCAGCTTCTCCAGACCTAGTTCCAGGTGGGCAGGAAAGAGACTATGACACACTCACCGAGGGCCAGTGTCCAGGCCTGGCACAGCCAGCTGTGGCCAGATGGGCAGGGTCCTGTAGCATGTGCTCACTTGGCTAGAGCCCTCCTTGGTGGAGTGGGGGGGGGGCATTCTCATCGAGGGGAAAGGACTGGAGAATATCGCGTGCATCTCCGCTGGACTTAGGCATGGACCTGGAGAGCTCCAAGCCTCAGTTTCTTGTCTGTGAAACACAGGGATGGGTATTTAGAACTCCCTCTTGGGGGGCTGATGGAGGAAAATGAGATACTCTGTTAAAGCATCAACACGGTGAAAAGCACTTGGAATCCCCTGCATGTCATGTCGGTTTTCTGTCACAGTCCTCCCAACAGTGTACTGTCCCAGCAGGAAATATTGGGCTGGCCACAAAGTTCGTAAGACCCGAAAGAACTTTTTTGGCCAACCCAATACAAGCACGGGGTACTCAGGTAGCCCACCTTTGCCCCCTACCAGTTTGCCATATGGCCTCAGGGCTTTCAGTGCTTCTTGTCGTTGTACCAGCTGCCCTGCCAGCCTCATGGCTTTGCTAGAAAGGGCCAGTGAACCAAAGTTGAATAGTCCCAGGCTCACAGTAAGCCCCTGATGTGTGTGTGCGCGTGTGTATTCTTTTAATAAATGAGTGAATGAAAGGTAAGGCATTTTTGTACTATTTTCCACTAAGATAAATAGGAAAATAACTTTGAGATCAAGTCTAAGCAGAACTTTTTCCACCTGGATTCTTAGAATTTGGGGACTTTGAGATAATCTAATGCAAATCTTTCATCTGTCAGAGGTGGGGCTTACGGGGAAGAGAGAGGGGAAACTCACGTTTATTGAGCACTTACTACGTGCCAGGTCCTAGGCCAACCACCTCCCGAATATATTCCCTTTTAAGGGGCTGACATCACCCCTTGTCAGCCCCTTAAAAAAGGGGGTATCACTGAGTCTCCGTACCTGGGAAACTGAAACCAAAAAGGTTGAAACCCCGCTGACTTAGAAAGTAGCAATTCTGGAAGTCAGAAAGCCGGGCTGTTCTATATCTACAAATGTTATTTCCCAGCTTTTTTTGTTTTTTTTTTTCAAGCACTCAGGTGCTTTACCTTTCTTTGCTTTGCCGGTGTTTCCTAGAAAATATCACGCAGTAAAAATCAACATGTGATGAGAGGCATCTTAGAGATATCCAGCCCCAAAGCCCCCATCATCTACTCACGGGAACTCACCTGCCGCCTGCTGCATACAGTGTGTTTTCCAAGGTGACTGATTTAGGTGTGCTGAGAATTACATCTCTATCTTCCCTGTGAAAGGCCACTGCACCTGTCACCCGGCTCACACACTCCCATATTTCTCAAGTCAGGAACCAAAGTGACCTGTACCGTATCAAGTTTATCTTCTTCATATTTCATGGATTCTCTTTCTGATGGGATATTTTACGGATTCTCTTTCTGATGGAGCCAGGATGGAGTGGCTGGCTGGGGATTACGGTAGCATTGCCGCGAGGAGGAATACTATCGCGGCGAAGCCTGCTTTAGTGAGATTTGTGGAACAAACAGGGGTGCGGGCCCCAAAAGGATCTAAAAGGCTTTGGCCAGGAAGCGCTGATGGTGATGTGGAAAAAAACAGGGTTTCAGTCCACGGCTCGCTTACACCCCCGCGGGGGTTTTCCTCTTTTTTCCGCTCTGATCTTACTTAAAAGGAAAAAACAAAATGATGCTATCTTTAAACGAGAGGATGCTGAGCTGGAAGGGACGTTATAGATTAAATGTCACCTCCTGAGAACCGCCTTCACTGCACCCGACCCCATCCCTCTGGCCAGTCCCCTCTTCCTTTCTCGTGTGTGTGTGTGTGTGTGTGTGTGTGTGTGTGTGTGTGTGTGTGTGTGTGTACTGCCTGCCACCCCTGCTGCAAGGGGGCCCCTCCCCAAGTGTGGAGCCTGGCTGGCTGGTTCCTGCAGGGGCTGGAGGTGGATGCTCAAGGGGCGTTTTTGTTTTGTTTTGTTTCGTTTTTTAACATAAGAGCCCTGAGACTGCTAGCTTTTTTGTTTGTTTTAAGGTTTCTTTTGATGTGGACCATTTTTAAAGTCTTTATTGAATTTGTTCCAGTGTTGCTTCTGTTTTGTGTTTTGGTTTTTTGGCCGCGAGGCATCTTAACTCCCCGACCAGGGATCAAACCCACATCCCCTTCATTGGAAGGCGAAGTCTTAACCACTGGACTGCGGACTGCCAGGGAAGCCCCTCAGGGGACATTTGCTGAATGAATGAGTGAGCGAGAGCGATGCAGGGCTCTGGCCCCAGGCAGGACCTCCCTGGGGGCACAGGCTCCCGAGGGTCCTGCCAGAAACCCGCATACCCTCATTCCCTTTCCGGGGGTCCTCACAGCCCTCCTGAGCCTACCCGCAGTCCTGATCTCCAGGTGAGACCTGTTCGCCCCTTTTATTGCCGTGGACAGCCGGGTCCCACTGTCGCATGTTCCAGGTTACGGGGAACACGGCTGCTTTGGGCAGGACGGGCTCTGGGCAAAGCACCAGGGTCATCCCAGCCCGGAGCCTTGGGGGCTGACCCCCTGACTTCCCCATCACCCGGGGCTCCAGCCTGGCCCTGCAGAGACCCCTTCATCCACAGCTGGCTGGTTCTGCGGACCTCTTCACCACACAGCCTCCTGTCAGCCTCCTGAGCCCGAGGGGAAGCCAGCCGCCTCCTGCGGCTCCTGAGCCCGCAGCCGCCTCCTGCGGCTCCTCCCTTACACGTCCCAGCACTCTTTACTTTTCCTCACCATGGAAAACACGAGAGGGGAGACAGGGGTCATGGGGTCGGCTGGCCTCCGGGTCCTACTCATCAGGCCTTGGTGTGGACACAGCAGTGGAGGTGGGGAGCTGGGGCTCCAGGGCTGGCTTCTCCAGGGAGGACGGTTGCCATGGGGACGGCTTGTGAGGTGGAGGGAGAGGAAGGAGGCGCCGCTGGGAGGGAGCCTGCCCTGGGCTCAGGGGAGCTGGCTTGGGTAAGGCCCGGAGGTGGAGGACGAGATGCTGGCTTGAGAGCCTGGGAACTGGAGGAGACAGGAGTGAGGCTCGGAGCTGGGCGTCAGGCGGCTCCGGACCTGGACTGGGGTGTGGCCGCTCGCCCCCGGGAGTTCCTTAAACCCAGCCAGCACCCACAGCCCCGTCACCATTGCCTGCATCACGGTCACCATGCTGGCCGCTGTCCGATAGCTCGTGCCGGGTACCAGGCACCGCGAGGCCCATCGAGGTCACCGTCATCACCGCCTTGGATCCCCACTCGCGGGAAGAAACACCTCTTTCCTGTTCCATTGCATTGCTTGGAGCTCTGCGTGCCCGTAACGGCAGGGTCTCCAGCATCCTTGAGGCTTTTTCCGAATGTTCTCCTCAGCGGTTGAAAACGAGCCGTGTCCAGTCTGAGGGACCCTCAACAGGCTGCCCTGAGTCCACACAGGCCTGCAGGGCGGCTGGGGGCAGAGGGTCTTCCAGACCCAGCTCCTCCTCCGGGCCCCCCAGGCCCCAGGCAGGGTCACCAGAATGGAGCCCCTTTTCTCACGAGGGGGTCCCATTTGGGGCACCTGGAGCTGAGCCATCCCCTCCTGTCCCAGCTGAGACCCCCACCCTCACCCCGATAACTTTGAGCCTGGGTCAGTGTCCTGGGGCTGCTGTAACAAGTTACCACAAACTGGGGCCTTAACTGAACAGACTTCTCTCTAGGTCTGGAGGCCAGACCTCTAAAATCGAGGTGTCAGCAGGGCCGTGCTCCCTCCGAAGGCTCTAGTGGAGGATGCTTCCTTACCTCTTCCAGCTTCTGGTGGCCCCAGGCATTCCTTGGCTTGTGGCCACACCACTCTAGTCTCTGCCTCCATCTTCACAGGCCTCCTCCTTGTGCGTCTGTGTGTCCTGTTTTCTGCCTCTTTATGAGAACACTTGTCACTGGGTTTAAGACCCACTCAGATAATCCAGGATGATCTTGTCGTGAGATGCTTAACTTGCTTATATCTGCAAAGACCTTTTTTCCCAAATAAGGTCACATGAACAGTGCTGGGGGTTAGGATACAGACGTATCTTTTGGAGGTCACTATTCAACCCCCTACAAATCCCGAAGGGAAGAGGCTGAGGTTACAACCCCTCCCTGTCCAGGATGCTCCCTGGCCCCAGTGTTACCCCTCTTCTGTCTCCCCAAGGGCCTGCTCAGAGGGCTAGAAGCCCCATTGCCCTCCCCTCCCAGGTGGGGTTGGATGGCTCACCCTCCACGTGTGTGCACGAGGGGCCTCAGTGTGACCCTTCCCCGAACAAAGGAGCCCATGACATCAGAAGGACCTTCACTTGTGGGTCCAGCTGCCCCATTTGTCAGGGGAAGGGATGGAAGCTAGAGGGGCCGTGACGTGCCCAGGATCCCCGTGGGGAGAGGCAGAGCATGGTCTTGAACCTGAGACCCTCGCCTCTTGTCCAGGCTGCCCGAAAATCACCGCCAGCATTGACACTTGGGTGGTGGCTTGTTGGCCATGATCTAAATCGTGTGGGAAAATGTGAAAATGGAGCTGTTAAAATTCTCTCTCTCCCGCCTGTGTTGGAGAGACCAAGCAGCATTCCGCTGGCCTCTGCCCTTCCTGCCGTCTGGGGATTAGAGCCTGCGGGGAGACCGCGTATTCATATCCGCTTCCAGGAGACTCAGTGTGATGGTCCGGCCCCGTTTCAGGAGCTCAGAGCCGCCTTGGAGGGGCTCAGCTCCCCGCCCCAGCCCCATGCTGCCTGGCCACCTACCTCTGCGCTTCTGTTTCCCTCAATTAAGTCCCAGCAGCTGAGGCATCGAGCGACGCCGGCTGTGTGCTCTCCGAGTCTTAATTAGGGGTCACGGCGAATGGTAGTATTTCCCAGGCTTGCCGCGATTCTATTAAAATTCCTCTTTGTAGACATCAGGCACGGCCCGATTCCACCCAGGGACAAAGGAGAAAGAATCCAGGGCAGAGAGGCTTGCTCACGGGCGAGTTCTGAGCCTTCTTCCCCAGAAGTTTAGCCTAGAGGGGGTGAGAGTTTTCGGCAGTGAAGATCATTCCGCTCGTCTGGTGCCTGGACTTTGTGCCGGGAGAGATTCTGAAATGAAGGCAGTCTCAGCGACCGCGTGGTGATCAGTTAGTGACTTCTGCCATAGACTCAGGCAGAGGGCTATGGGGTTCGTGCGCCCTCTATTTACCTTTGTGGCCAAGTCCTTCGGGTTTGGCCCCCTGGTTTACTGTCACCAAGGGAGTGTTTCCAGCCCCGCCAGAGCTCTCCAAGACCCACAGTGGTGGCCACAGCTGTGCAGTCTTCGGGAGGGTCCCACAGCTAGGGTCCAGAGTGGGTCGTGGGGCTCTGATTGGGGCCCCGTGGGTCAGCTTCAGTCTCAGAGTTTGGGAAATCAGGTTGGAAAGGAGGGGCAGTTGTCCCCACGTGCCCTGTTCCCCCCTCCATGTGATATAGACGCCCTCACCTATGTAGGCCCCCAGACCCACTCTGGTGTAGACCCGGCCTCCTGCAGACCGTCTGCCCGATTTCCCCGGTGTCCCCCCACCCGTTATACAGCACCTCCCAGACCTCCCTGCCTCGGGCTCCACAGCCCCTGAGACTCGCAGGACAGGGGTGGCCACTTGTCACAGCCCCTGAGACTCACAGGACAGGGGTGGCCACTTGTTTACAGGCTCAGCGAAGGCGTTCCCAAACTTAGCTTTGGCTGTTCATTGCTCAAGGATCCAATACTGAGAGACAAATGTTGGGTAAAAGGAAAGATCGCTTTATTGAGGAAGCCGACAGTCCTGGAAAGAAAGTGGACTCACGTCCCAAAGAACCAACTCCCCATTGCTGACAGGGCCAAGAGCTTTTAAAGGGGAGTTTCAGGGGTGCACACGCGGAGGAGGGCATCTACATGCAGAAACAGCACAGTCAGCTCTGACAGTCATCTTGAAATTTGCTGGTGGTGGTCTGATCAGTGTCATCTTGATTGCTTTAAGTACAGTTAATCTTTAGTTCCTGGGTCGGTTTGTTCCCATTTTCTTGAGGCCAGTTCTCGGCATTGTGGCTGCTTCTGTCATGGCTACAGTCTGGTCAGCGTGTAGTTAACTTCTTCCACCTGATGGGGGTTTTAATATCTACAAGGCAGCTCATAGGACATGGCTCAGAATATTATCTAGCGCCCTTGAGGAGGAACTAAAGGTCCTTGTTTTATGGCTAAACTCTTATTATTTTTTCTTGTTCGACTATTTTCCTTTGCTTCTGCATTTTCTCCGATTAAATTTATTCTTTGGCTAAAGTTTCTCTATAAACAAGAGGCAGGTGGAGGACATGGTCGGGGGCAGGTCTGTCCTGGGAAGGGCCCGTAGAGCCCTGCTCCTTTTACAAAGGGACCACCAGTGGCACCCACGTCACTGCCACTTCATGTCAAAGCGTCACACCCTGTTTGCGGACGTGTGATCAGTCCTGACTGCTGCCCGTTCTTCTGTCTTCTGAGCACCTAGGAGATGAGAGGAGACCCTTGCACCTTGGACCCTTGCAGAGTAGTTGCTATTCTGACACCAGTTCTGATGTGTGGGTTCTTTCCAGCACCAAACAGTTCTCAACACCAGCTGGGTATCCTACAGTCTAGCTCAGTTCTGACCCTGTCTACCTGGAGAGAGCGTCAGACCCCACAGGGGGAGGGCTGAGACCCACAAGACTGCGCCCTGCTCCCCACTTCAGACACCAGCTTCTGACCGACGAGTTACAGATCAGGGGTTCCACACACCCGCTCCTTGGGTTTGAGTAATTTGCTGGAATGGCTCACAGAACTTAGAGACATGTTTTACTTACTAGATCACCAGTTTATTATAAAGGGTATAACTCAGGAGTGGCCAGATGGAAGAGACACACACAAGGCCTGGGGAAGGGGCCCGAGCTGCCATGCCCCCCAGGCACCACTAGCCCTGCACCTCTGCAGGTTCGCCAACTGGAAGCTCTTAGGACGCTGTCCTTTTGGGGTTTTTATAGCGACTTCCTTACACAGGCATGATTGATCAGATCATTGGCCGTTGGCTGATTGATTCAACCTCCAGCCTCTCGCTGCTCCCAGGAGGGAGTAGCTTGGGTTGGGGGGACTGAAAGTTCCAACCCTCCAATCACATGTCATCTCCACTGGCTAGCAACTCCCATCCTTAGGTGACCTAGGGTCTTTCCAAAAGTCACCTCATTGACATAACAAAAAACACAGTTACGACCCTGTCATGTGGGAAATTCCCAGGGTTTTAGGAGCCCTGTGCCAGGAATGGAGGGAGAATATCTATTCCTCATTATACATCACAAGCTGACGTCAGTTCATAAAGTTGCCGCATAGATGAGCACAGAATTCCATGGTTAAAACATGCTGGGCAGGTAGGTCCACCTCTGTCTTCCCACAGGCCCATACTTACTTTCAGGGTAAATGGTCACTGGGTCACTAGCTTCTTTCATGTAGCCATGCATTTCTCATTCATTCATTCATTCAGTAATTATTTGAAATCATTGCAGAGGCAGGAAAGAAGGAGCCTCAAACTCCTGCAGTGCTGGAGCCGGAAGCCGTCTTTCGGGACCGTGCAGCTCCTTGATGTTCTCTCCAGTAGCCGGTCGGCAGGGGTGTGTTGCCTGGAGTCCTGCACTCAGGTTGCCTCCCTGAATTTGCCCTTCCAGATACTGCTGTTTCTTTTTTTTTTCTTTGTATTTTTATGTTTTTTTTTTTTTGGTTTTTTTGTTTTGTTTTTTGTGGTACGCGGGCCTCTCACTGTTGTGGCCTCTCCCGTTGCGGAGCACAGGCTCCGGACGCGCAGGCTCAGCGGCCATGGCTCCCGGGCCCAGCCGCTCCGCGGCACGTGGGATCTTCCCGGACCGGGGCACGAACCCGCGTCCCCTGCATCGGCAGGCAGACTCTCAACCACTGTGCCACCAGGGAAGCCCTCTTTGTATTTTTAATTGCAGTATAGTTGATTTACAATGTTGTGTTCATTTCTGCTGTACAGAAAAGTGCTTCAGTTACATATATATATACATATACATGTATATATATACATTTTTAAAAAAATTCGTTCCCATTAGGGTTTATCATAAGATGCTGAGTATCGTTCCCTGTGCTCTACAGTAGGACCTCGTTCTTTATCTATTCTCTATATAATAGCTTGCATCTGCTAATCCCAAACTCCCACACCATCCCTCCCCCACCCCCTCCCCCTTGGTAACCCTAATTAACTGAGATTGACACCTATGTGCGATCTGACTACCATGACCAGCCAGAACACATTTTTTAAATCTTAATTCCTAGTTTAGAATATTCATACAATTGACTAAAATGCCTTCTCTTAAAAATCGAACAAGTGACGACGATGTCAAAGTCTTCAACGTGTCTTAACTTTTTAAAATTAATTTTTATCTGAGTAGCGTTGCTTTACAGAGTTGTGTTGGTTTCTGCTCTACAGCAAAGTGAATCAGCTCTACGTAAACATATATCCACTCTTTTGGGGTTTCCTTCCCACTTAGGTCACCACAGAGCATTGAGTAGAGTTCCCTGAGCTCTACAGCAGGTTCTCATTCATTATCTATCTTTTACATAGTAGTGTGTCTGTCGGGCGCTGCTATTTCCAAGCACCCTCATTTCAGGAGCCCCCGTTGCCGATCACTGCGGCTCTCCAGGCAGCGTTACGATTTCGGAGGGTCTTACACACGTGGGAATTCTTTCTCAAGACATCGCCTTCCTCCTGGCGGCAAACAGTCCTCACGACGTGTCGCCGGCCCCCCTGGACCCCGCCCATGGTGTCCTGTGGTTGACTTGGTGTTGAGAACCCTGTTATTTCAGATTTGAACATTCTGTCTGTACACAAAAAGTGAGGCATGGAACTTCAGAATCAAAACAATCACGCGTGGTTTGGATCAATGCCCCGCCTCTGACGTGCAGAGTCTGTGTTTGGGGAAACACAGGCGCCCCATCAAAGCCCAGTGAAAAACCTTCCTCTTGAGGGAAGCACGTGTAGGTTGTTCCCCTGCCCGGGCGCTCGAGCCCTCAGAAGTCCCGCTGGTAAGTGCGTGGACGGGGCAGGGTGAGCTCGGCCAGGGCCCTTGAGCCTCGTGGAGGGGGTGAGAGGGGTAGGGGCGGTGTGAAGGGGCGGTGAGCGCCAGGCACAGCAGGGCACGATGCAAGGGGGCAAGATCGGGCCCTGGGAGGGCAGATCGAGGGGGTCCCGGAGCCCAGACCCGCAAGGGCCACACTCGGGCAGCAGGGGTGGGACAGAGAGGGGCTGTGAGCCCGAGACTGAGCTGGGGAAGGGGTGCTGACCACTGCCGGACTCTGCAGAAGGACCTGCAGTTCTCCACACTGGTTATTCATTCTCTGGGCCCTGCCTGCCTGGGGGTCCCGGAAGCTGGACCGGCCTCCCCTCACTGTGGAAACGATGGTTTCCCTTCTGATTCTGTGTGGGGAACCCGACTCAGCTCAGGGCCGGGTGAGGGCCCACGTGCGTGTCCCTCTGCCCGGCCTGGGCAGTGCAGGGCCAGTATAGGGGGCGAGACTTTCACGGGCAGCCCTCCTCCTGGGACGGGCAGAGCCCAGGGGTGCCCTCTGAGGAGGCCGCAGAGCTCGCTTGCAGGAATGCCCCTGCCCCCGGGGTTGGCCTTCTAACGCATCCATCCTAGGGGCCATGCTGGTATCTCTGGACAGCCACTGGCGGGGGACCAGCCTCAGAGCCACTGCAGCCCAGAGAACCCAGCTTAGAGACTGCCTTTCCCTAGAAGAGGCAGGGGGCATGCCCAGCGGGAGTGGGGATGGCAAACATGCAGAGGAAAGACAGACAGCTCCACGAGCATCACAGCCCCTGGAGCTCGCTTCCTTCCACACCCTACCCATCTGCCCGCCCCGTCGGAGGGATCCAGTGAAATGGGAGACAGGCTGCGTGTCCCCTTCCTTACCAGCTGCCCGTCCTCCCCTTCCAGCCCGTCCTCACTGTGCCGCCTTTCTTGACAGTGAATCCTTTCACTGGTTTCCCTCTGCCCTCCTGTGGGTACAAACCAAATCCTCCCCCCAAGCTCTCCAGCTCCCCAATTCTGAGTTCCTCCCATATCCTGAACCCCCTCGACGTCCTCTGAGCACACAATGCTGGCTTTCTTTTCCAGACCTCAGCACATGCTGTTCCCTATACCCTCTTGCCTGAGTAACCTGTACTCACCATCCAGTCCTGCATGGATATCCTGTCCCCCAGGAGGCTGTCCGTGGGGCTGGGTGGCCCCCGAGGCTGTGTTAGTGTGGGCCACCCTCGCCTCTGCTCCTACAGCAGCTCTGTACCCTGGTCACAAGGTTTCCTACACTTGACCGTGAATCATACCTGCAGCTTCTGTCCCCGGGTCCCTATGAGAGCACGTCCTCCCTGAGAGCAGACACAGCAGCTGTACTTTGCACGTTGGTGTCCCCAGATACCCAGGCGCTGGCACAGGGTGTGGCATACATAAGTGCTCATCTCATGCTTGTTGACTGAATTAATGCAGAGGGATTGCTGTGATTAAGACCTATTTGGATTTGACTCTTCCTGATACTAACTGTGTGACCTTGGGCACATCACCTAACCTCTCTGAGCTCGTGTGTTTGCATCTGTAAAAGGAACCCTCCTTTGGCAATAGCAGGTGGTGTTTATTAAGCATTTATTAAGTCCTTGTGCCACATGCTCCTCTGAGCCCTTTCTGCATGCACGGTAACCCATCTATGCTTCACAACCATCATCCGGGTCAGCAGTGTTACTGTTATCCCTGTTTGTCGGATAAGGTTAGGGAGGCCAGGGAGACCCAGCTGGCTCAGGGGCCCACAGGCCAAGGGCAGTGGGCTTGGGGATTGTGCGTGGGCTCTTGGACTGTAATCCAGCCTCAGTGCCGTGCTTTCGCTTGCCCAGATAAGATGCTGGATACAGCGGAAACTACTAGGAATCTGTCTCTACTTGGACCTGCAGTGATTCAGGCCCCAGGGTGTCTTGCGTCCACGCAGCAGGAGGACTTGGGAGTGAAGCAAGGCTGGGCTCGAACGGTCACCTACTTCTCTCCAACTGTGTGACCCTGTAAGTCTCCACGCTTCTCTGAGACTCAGTTTCGTCATCTGTAAAATGGGGCCCCTCACGTCTTGCTCCAGGTCTGAGTGCCCACTGGGTATGCCCGGCATGTCGTTTGGGCTCCGTAGATGTTACTTCTTATCCCCTTCACGTGCAAACACACTGCCCTGCACTCATCTTCTCCCAGGTCAGGGGTGGGGCTGCAGTCAGCTGAGGTCTGGGGGGAAGGACTTCCAGGCTGGCATTGGCCTCCATGATCTGCTTCCTAGCGGGACTGGCATGGCAGGTCTGGGCCAGGTCTTTGTCGGGCTGTGGCCTCCTCCAGCTTTCTCTGAGGCTGCCCACTTCGGCCACCCTTTCCTCCCTTCTGGTGCCCTCCCTGGCTCCAGCTATCACTGGGATGTGCCCACTGACCCTGGAGAGGTGGCCCGGCTTGGTGTTCGGACTTCCCCAGACCCAAGCCCACGCCTTGCTCTAGTCCTGCCCTGTTGGGAGCCTGGGTGAGTCACTGCTCCTCTTGGAAGCTCAGGATCTTCTTCTGTAAAGCAGGAATGACTGGGCTGGCCTGGCCTTTCACACAGGAGAGGTGGTGTGCGTGGATGCATCCCATGCACTGGAAAGTGGGGGGCCCTGGTGACCACAATGGCGTACCCACCCTGCAGGGGACCTCCTCCACTTCTGATGCTGACAAAGGAAACAGGCTTCAGCAGGATGGTAGATGCTGTGGGCAGTACCCTTCCCTGAGCCCCTAGTCTGTGCCAAGCACTGTCCAAAAGTGATCATGTTTTAGCCCTGGCAGTGGCCCCTTGAGGAGTCGGGGAAGGGCACTCTCGTTTGCTGAGAACCTAGGGCACGCTAAGCCCTGAAGTGTGCCCCCCACCTTCAGCCTCAAGGCAGTCTCACGAGGCTGTGCTGCGATGGAGCCCCATCGGCAGTGGGAACTCAGAGAGGGTGTGCGACTTGCCCCAGGTCACACAGCTGCCTCGCTGCAGAACTGGGAATCAGATCGTGGTCTGTCTGGCTCCAGTGCGGCGCTAGCCCCAGGACCCCAGGCTGCCTGCTCTGGCCGTGCTGTTAATGATGTGAGATGGTCTCCTGCTTCCTTTGAGGTTCCTGAGTGCAGTCAGCCAGCACACGCAGCTGCTTAGCATCTAGAAGAAACAGAAGAAGAGAGGAGGCTGCCCTCACTGTGCTGGGAGCGGAGAGAGACCAGAGCACCCGCCCTGCACATACGCTCCAGGCGCCGGGCCTCGCAGCCCGCCCACAGTGGTTTGGGAAAGGCCCTCCCCCTCCCCTTACCAGTATCACACACGATTGCACGGGGTGGACCCAACAGGCTGGAATCGAAAATGCAGAAAATGAGAAGCACAGGCCTTGGAAGTCAGGACAGGCAGGCGTGGGGCCGTGAGGGGAGAGCTGGGCACGTTCCGGGATTGCCTTTCAAACGTCCTCCTTAATCTACATAAGCGGGCAGATTCTGTCCCAACCAGCTGCGTGTCCTTCGGCAGCTCTCCCCTGCTCTCTGGGCCTCAGTTTCCTCATCTATTAAATGGGAACAGCAGCCGTCGTGAGGTCGTGCTGTCCCGGCACAGGTGGCACCCGTGAAGATTCCCTCCTTGATATCCCCACCCACCCAAGCCTCAGTATCCCCTGTTCATCTTGGAAATAAATACTTGCCCCGAGGACCATCTGGCTCGTGGCATCTCTCGGCAGGAGGGCCTGGCGGATCGCGGACGTCAGCCGCCTCATTGTGCGGATGGGAAACTGAGGCTCAGGAGGGAGGGGAGTGGCCTCTGGTGTCTGCAGTCCTGATGCCTGGGCCCAGGCTCTGGCTCCACAGGAGCCCTTTGCACTTGACTCTCTGCTTCCTTATCTGAGCTGCATGGCAACCCTGTGAAGGAGTTTCAGACCAAAGGACCCAGGAAAGAAACTGAGACCCAGAGGGCGTGGGCCCTTTACTGGGGCCACCCAGTGAATCAGGGCATCACTGAGCTCAGAACTTTGATGTATGATTGTAAAGCAGCCGGTGCGGCATCTGGCGCAAAGAGGTCCTTAGTAGCGGCGGCTCCCTTTACCTTCCCCCAACACGTCATACTGGCAGTATCATCACCACCGTCATCACCATCACCACCATCATTGTCCCCATCATCACTACCCTAGCCTGCAAAGAACGTCCTCTTCTCCCTGTCGCTCAGATAAGATACCCAAAGCTCAGAGAAATGAGGCGCTTGCCCAGGCCGCCCAGGGAGTACGGAGTGAGGATTCCCATCTGGGTCTGACTCCAAGGCCCATGCCCTTCCCGCTGCACCACCCTGCCCCCAGGAATTAGAACTTGCTGGAAAGCTATTGGGACCCTCCCCACCCCTTCCCTGACCCCCGACTCGGGGCAGCAAGCCAGTGGAGCTCCACAGAGACGCTGTAAAATTAGCAACTTAATTTTGGTTGTCAGGAAATCAGTTGAGGGAAAAATGTTTTCAAGAGATTCCTTTTCTTACAAACCAGCGTGATAAAAATAAAGAGAAAGGCCTAGTTGCAGGGAGAAAGGACGTTTTCTAAATTTATAACAGGGATTCATTATTCATGGGCCACATTTGAAAAGGCCAAAGCCACAGAAAGGAAGTGGGCGTGAGTGGAAGGGCCGCAGCTGAAAAGGGGGCCTCGACAGGGAGCCCGGCAGAGGGACGTGGCCACGGGGAGGGACCTGCTGATCAGGGAAGGGGGCCGAGGGGCTGTGGACATCCCGTGGCTGCAAACACAGCTGAGCTCTATCAGAGAGGCCAGGGCTGCCGCTCCATCAGTGCCAGGCTCGGCACCTCGGTACCCAGTACCTGCTCATCGGTTTGGATTGCGCAGTTACCTGCACGTAGTAGGAGGGCCAAATAAGGTGGGGGCCCTTATCGTTACACACGTGACCTCATTTACTGCAAGCATCAACACTGTGAATGACTGTCGGCGTTCTGTAGAAGACGACACTGAGGGTCAGAGTGGTGGAGAGACAGCAGCATCACGTGGCTGGTTTCAGTGGCTAAGGCCTCAGGCTTGAGGATGCCACATCCCACTGTCTTTCCCCGCCCTGCCATGCTCTGACATGCCTTCTTCCTTTGGTCAGACTGTTTGTCCCTGTAGGATGGAGAGAAAGGAGGATAGGGAAGGCCTGCTGTACCTCTCACCCAGCCCTGCCTCCCACGAGGAGGGTCTTTTTCCAGTCCTCCCCACAGCGCTGTGGGACTGCTGCTATTGTCAGATGAGGAGACAGAAGGTCTGGAAGGTCCAGGACTTGCCCAGGGCTGTGCAACTTCGTCAACTGGCGCTCCTCCCTTTGCCGGGCTCTGGCTCACACAGCAAGAGGTCAAGGCCGTCTTGCTGCCCTTCGTGCCAGGAGCATCCCAGCTCCTCAGCAAGAGCCTGACCCCGGTGGCTCGTTGCCTGGCTGGCTCCCAGCTGAGGGTCACAAAAGTCACACCATCCCCTCCAAAGAATCCCACCTTGGATCTCTCCATTAGTTCACAGTCACCGTCCCTGCCACAGCGAGGGTGCGCTCTGTGCCGGACCCCGCACTTGGGAACTGAGACGTTTCATTCCCACGTGACCCACGGAGGCAGGCGCTTCCGTGATCCCACCGCACAGAGCGGATCGTGAGGGGGAGCAACTTGCCCCAGGTCACGGCCTAGTGGAACAGCCAGGTCCAGACCCCATACAGGCTTCCCTGCTCATCCGAAGTGGAGCCTGGCTATGAAACCTTTCCCAAGCCACAATGGCATAAAGTGAGATAACACTTACCTTAGGACGCGTCTCGCTGACGGATGCACGTTGAGATGAAGCACAGGGGCTCGCAGACGCGGTTCTCAGCGCTGGCGGCTGGCCGCTGAGCTGCTGAGTACAGTTGCCGGGGAAGGGGCTTGGGGGTGCCGCCCTTGCTGCTTGGGGGGTGCACTGCCTCTAACAGCTAGCTGCAAACACATGTTGAATGTCATTTTCTCTTTTCACCTTTTTTTCCATAAAAATGAAAATCAACTTCTTTCGGTTCGCGAAAACAGGTACTCGTGTAGATCTTCTGTAAACGCGGAGTGGCATACAACAGACTTTCAGAATCGGGAGACCTGTTCTATCGTCTGTCCAGAAAATTCCTTGCCATGAAATACAGAAGCCAGAGGGCCGCCAGAAACTTTGTAAAAATGGCAGATAAATGCACGTGGGAGGAACAGTTCTGAGAGATGGTTTTCTGCTGTGGTTCCCGCCTGGCCTGGGCGATGCGTGGATTAAGACAGGGAGGTGGGGGGGTGCCCTGGATTGTTCTAGCAGGGGACAGCCTGGGGTGGGTAGGGGGCCAGCCATCGCCACCCTCCTGGAATCCTGGTTTTCAGTGGGACCTTTGTGTAGTTTGACCATCCGGCTTTCGGGCATCGGGCTGGCACTAGTGGCCGGGACTGAAGGCGAGGCTCGCGGGGCACTATGGCTTGGGCGCTTTCCTCCACGGCAGATATGCCAAAACCGAGCACAGGGCAAGGCAGCTGACTTCCCTGCACCCCGGCATCCCCGCCTACAAAGGGGACCTTTTTGTCGTCTGACTGTGTCTCTATGCCTTGAGACTGAAGGAATCTGGAGGTGTATTTTCCCTTCTTCCTCTTTCTCTCTTTTTCAAGTACATCTCGACCAGGGAGATCCTCCGCTGCTAAGACACAATTAAGTTTCTCAAGTTAATTATGCACCTGACAGCAGGGTTCGTGATTTTCTTAATTTCCACTGTAATTACATGGGAAGAACAGTCACCCCTGATCTCCCAGGAAGGAAGCATGGGCTCCAGGAGCGAACATGGGCGTCTGAGGAGCCTGAAATCCGTCTGTGGACTCGAGACAGACGCGTGGCCCAAACGCGCCAAGTGTGTCCTTGCTCCGGCCCTCGTGAGGCAGCCCGGAGTAGCTGGGGTTGTCCTTGTCCCACATCGTGAGGAGCACCGTCAGAGGTGAGGAGACGGCCTGTAGGCCGGCTCTGGCTCTCGAGGTCTAACTGTCCATCAAAACAAGGAATGTGTGAGCTTAGAACCAGGGGGGCTTCCCGGGGAAAAGTTTCTTGGGAGGTCAGAACAAGGCCTTGCAGGGCTCAGCACACCATACCTAGCACCTCTGTCTGAGGATGACTGCTCCCCGGTTGGGGAAGAGGATCCTGTGGTCATAGTGATCCCCATGGGGCTGATCAACAATTCTGAACCCTGAGTGGTTAGCAATCTCTGTTCTCAAAGGGATAGTTTGTGTGAATGCAAATGAAAGCCGTCAAAATGTGGACATGGGATGGTCGGGGGTGTGATCAGAATAGTTACTACCATTTATAGAGAGGAGCTGTGTGGACTCAGTTGGTCTGTCTGTGGGACCACCACTGGCAGCCTTTCTTACTTCTCCTCTTTGGTGACAGCGCCCATGATCCCCTCGTCCCTCCCCCATGACTCCCGCTTACAGGTCTGTCTCCCCTCTGGCACCCACCACCTTGAGGGCAGGGAGCACAGGTGAGGTGCAGAGAATGGAAATGACTTGCCCAAGGCCACTCGGCCGGAAGGAGTAAAGCTGGAATTTGAAGCCATGTTACCGATATGATCCTTGTACTCAGGTTCGCTGTGCAGGAGAAAGAGAGGCTGGCCCTTCCCTCTGAGGCAGCCCATGGATACGCTTTGCTGCAAGGTTTATTTCCTCAGCCTCGGCAACCGAGAGAGAAAAGAATATCAGAAAACCATTAGATTAGCGGTGACCCATGGGAAGCACAACCTATTTAAATGCTATTTCATGTTTTTAAAAGGAATCCGCCTACTTCTTTATCTCTCAGTGCATTAACTGGACAAGTTCCACCCGATTTCATATTTTAAAATTAAACAGCCGAACAGAGAGGCTCTGCCCATAATAGCATCCTGCCATTTAGATCATAGGCCTTTCTCTGTACGTGAGCCCAAAGTCAGCTGAGGGTTTGGGGAGTCAAAAACTAATCATAAATTTTTTTTAAAAATGTATGTTTTACATAAACTGATATATATTATCTTTGTCATCTTTTCAGAAGCCCCAAATAGGAAAACTATTCCTTCCTAGAACAAGGAAATCCAAACTCAATGGGGGAAAAAGATGCACAGACATGTCTCTCATATTCAGGGCCTTGGGATTCCTGGCCTATTGAAAGAAAGCAGTGAGACGACTTGCTTAGAAATCAAGTAACAGTTTTGGGTACAAATGTTATTATCTTTCAGAAATACAAAGTTGGTGGTCACTTTGACTTACATCTGGTCCACACAGATTCCTCAGTCCTAACCACAAGAAGATGAGATGGAGATATAGATACTGATACAGATATAGATGATACAGACACAGACACAGACACAGATACACATTCAGTAACAGATGGAGATGGGTATAGACGGAGGTACAGGGAGAGATACAGATGCAGATGGAGATGGAGTCGGAGATGCAGATGGGCATAGATGCAGGTACAGATACAGATGGAAATGACCGTGTGTTCTCCAGGGACTAACACAGGCCCAAGCCCAGAAGAGGTGCTCAGGCAGCATTCTTTGAACTCAGCAGACTGACCTGACCCCTGGCTGGCTGGGTATCATATTTCAATATTTCTCCTTTTAAACTCCCCCGAGTGCCATAGCTAGAGGCCCGGTGCAGGGGGCTTCTCGGTTGCCATGGGGGATGGCGCTGAGGCCCCTCAGAAGCTTGTTCTGAGGCCCTAGAAGAGAGAGGCTTCCCTTTGCCGGCCCCTCCCCTCGGACTCGGAACTGGGTGGTGTTCCCCCCATCCCCCAGGCCCTGGGCAGAGAGAAAGAGCTGGTGCTGTTACCAGCTTCTGCCACTGGCCTTGAGCCCTTGCAGACCTCCCCTTGGCTCTGCCTAGGTCACCTCACTGCCGCCCAAGTGCCGGGGCTGAGGGGCAGGGCCTCATTGCAGTGCAGCCTGTCGAGGTCTCGGCCTAAGCTCTCTGGAGCCCAGCCATCAGGTTGGAGCTGGGAACGACGGGGTGCGGGGAGGGGGGGTCCTGGCTTCTGCTCGAGGCTCTTTTTACCGCATGTGCTGTTGAAGTAGCTGTTCAGTTATTCGTCAACATAAATTCAAACCCACATGCGTTCGGTGAACCGAGAGCCCAGTGCAGAACCCGGCGTGTTTTCAAGTGGTTTTGACACTCAGCTCAGTTCTTCTCTCGTTCCTGTGACTTCGACAGAGTCGAAGGCTCAGAGACGTATTGATATTAGGTATCTATCGGGTGCTGGGATTGCACGAAGTCCTTTGACATAAATCAATTTATTTCACTTTAGTACTAATCCTTGTTCATTTTATAAACTAGGCAACCAAACTCGGAGAGGTTAAGTCACTGCTACCATCATTCAGTTAACAAGTGGCTGTGCTGGGATTTGAACCCACACCCTTCCGACAACTCCCGGCCCCGGGGCTGGTGACCTGTGGGGTCCTGACCATCAGGGACCGGGAGAGACCAGTGGTGAGAAGGAAAGGCCTGGGGCCATCTGATGGGCCTGGGACTCAGGTTCTCCTGGCAACCTGTTGTACAGGCTCCTTCTAGAAGTGGAGAAATTCCACCCCAGAGCCAATCAAAGGATCAAAACCCTGGCCTCTCACCTGTAAAGCAGAGTAAACAGGGTCCACCCAGGCAGGAATCTGGAGTAAAAGTGGGAACTGGAGTCCTGATTATGGTTCCCATGGCAAAAACTGGATGAATCGACGAATATTACGGAAACTTTAAGGTGAGAAATTGATGAACAGCTTTCCCTCCGCTGAGACCTACTTAATTTTAAAAGAAAGTATGATCGCATCAGCAGGCCAGACGACGTTCCGTGAAAGGTGTGCAGGGAATCCAACGTCGCGGCGGAGGAGGGTCCACGGGGGTGGGGCAGGGGCGTGAGAGCTGCCATTTATCCCGCCTGCCCGGGGCCAGGCACTGGCCTGGGGCCGGTCCACAGTGAATTGTCTCATCAGCCACCTCCCCGCAAACAGGCCACATCTACCCCGTGTGCCTGTGAAGACAGCTTGGTCCACCAGGAGGGACCCTAGCCACCCTGCCCCACGCTGGACCTAGGTCTGGCCCCTTCTCTTCGGAAGTCTCAGCCTCTTCCTGTCCCTCCATGGCTCAGACCCTGTAGCATTGCTGTCCTCAGAATCTCCCCACCCATTTCATGCTAGTTCCCAAAGGCAGCTCCTGGCCCTGCTGTGGGACGACCCACTCTTCCCCTCCCCTGCTCACCTGACTGACCCCCAGGCTGTCACGCCACCCTCCCTTCTGCATTGCCACCTAGGCTGTCCCTGACCAGGCGCAGGACACTTGAACGGTCTGTGTAGACCAGCCCACTTTGCTGGGGTTGCAGAGAGGAGGAAAAAGTCCTCCACGGAAGCAGTCAGCGCCCAGAGCTTGGCACGTGAGGTCCTCTCTCCCAGCAGGTGCACGGTGAGGGGTTAGCCGCAGGCTGCTTGAGTGAGAAGCCCGGTTCTGCTGTGCGACCTTCATGAGCGAATGAACCTCGAGAGCCTCAGTTTTCTCATAGGAAAAATAGGCTGATTGCTGAACAGTCCTCCCGGAACTAGAGTGAGGATTCGGTGGTGGTGCGTGAACGGCACTTAGAATAGAGGTGCCAGGGAACGTTATGAACCCCTGAGTCCTCTCTGCTTCCATTTCCCCGTCTGTAAAATCGGGGTGACAGCGCCTAACTCCCCGAGTTTTTGCCAGGATGCGAGGCAAAGGAAACAGTCACGCAGCGCCCAGCTAAGGGTTAAATCCCCACTCTCTAGTCAGGCGTTAATTTTCAGGGGAGGCTGCTGGGAGCCAGGAGAGACA
>NW_020837950.1:72210364-72254912 GCF_003676395.1 Aethalodelphis obliquidens
GTGGGGATGTTTCTTCCATGCAGCATGGTTGACAGTGACAAAAACAAGCATGGACAACAGGGAACAAGGTGGATAAACGGGACACCACGGGGACTGCGTCCATGTCAGGGGGCCTTAGAGGGGGGTGTTCTCAGGCGACGTGGACGGGCTTCTACTTTGCATTATTAAGTGAGAAAACAGACAGCCACCCAGGTGTTGACATTTGTGTGTACGTATATGTGAGCTTGTAGGAGGATGCTGAGGGGTCCTTGCTGGGATACTTGTTTTGACTAGCTTATCTGGGAGTGGGTGGAGGGGAACTCTATAGGCAGGGGCCAGTGGGCGGGGCACTGAATTTTATAAAAGGGTAGAAAGGGAGGGAAGGAGGGAGAGAGGAGCGTAGAGGGTGGGTCCCCATCCTCACTTGCCAGCTCGCCCACACTTGTGGTTACATCAGGGCAGGGGGATTTCAGACGATTTATCCTTCTTTTCTTATGTGTGTGCATTACTCAGGTTTCTACAATGCCCAAGTGTGATTGACATAACCAGAAATTAAACAACAAAGCTATTTTCGTTGCATGAAAACAATGACTATACCATGTGTCGGAGCTCCGAGGATAGACCCAAAGGATTGAAATTAAACCTGATGTTGATTAAAAAAAAAAAAAGTGACAGAGAAGAGCACAGAAAGAAAACGAAACAGAAAAAGGAGGAAAGGGCTAACAGGAAGTCTGGACGTGAACCGTCAGGGAAGCATGTTCCCTGGGAATGCGTGTCATGCGGAGCAGGGCAGTGAAGGAGCCCGGGACGACAGTGGACACGCTGAGTACATACGGTAGCATCCTCAGTCACTGTTAACTTCGGTGGAGATAGCATATGTCAGGGCCCAGACAGGAAATCAGCACCTGCTTGAAGTACGTGGGACAGAGAGTGGGCTACATGGTGGTGGTGAGGGCTTAGAGCCACCAGGGACAGGGAGACAGCTGGAGGTGAGGACTGTGGGGTTCGCGGCTTCCTCTGCAGCAGGATGAAGAGAGAGGGTGATGTTCCTGCAGCTCAGGAGCCAGGGCCCAACAGGGCCTGGAGCAGAAGCAGACGCAGCCCCTGCGGGAGACACACTGGAGGTAGAGGGCAGAGGGAGAAATACCCCAGCTTCTCCCTCCTCCCGCCCTCCCGCCTCCCACCAGAGCCTCCCATTGGCTGAGCCCAACAGGAAGTCAGCTGGAAAATGGACAGGCTGGGATAGGGGTGGGGCTCCCATGGCTCAGAGCAGAGTGGGTGAGCGAATGGACTTGGAGGGAGACGGGAGGGTGGCCGGCACAGCCAGGGAAGACCTTTCCAAGTCCTTTCTGCTTGTCCGCATAAGGAGGACCTGAAGTAGACACCGAGGGCACCCTCCTCATTCCCATTTCACGGATGGGGAACGCGAAGCTTCTAGAAGGCTGGAGAAACCGCCAGGAAAGGGCTTTGCCGGCTGAGGGAGGCTGTGTAGGACGAGGAGGAGACAGCCTTGTGGGGAGGCTGGGAAAGCCATGCTCGCCGCTTGGCAAGGAGCACACTGGGCTCTGGGGAGAAGGCTAGGCCTCCCCACCCTGACGGGCTGTGTCCTGGGGGCCCCGGATGTGGCTGTGTCTCGGGAGGGAGCCCTGAATGTAGGGAGAGGAGACCCCCCACTCCAGCCCCGCCTCCCCAACCACAGACTGCAGCAAGGCAGCCGCCAGCGCTGCTTCAGGGACCGCGAAATTACAACTCTCAAAACACCCCTTTCTTCCCTTTTTTTTTTGGTCTGCATTGCCATGACTAGAATAATCCCAGTCTGTCTTCTCTTTCACCCTTGACGCTGAGTTTAATTTAATAGACTGTAGCTGCGGTGCCTCTGATCTTTAAATGCCGTGTTTATTTGCTTATTAGCGTGGATGTGATGTCTGAACAAGGTGTGGGGATGTGTTGCGAAGCGGTTTCGACCAGCGGTCTGATCGGTTCAGCGGCCTTGCTGTGTTCATAGCCCCGGGTTGAGACTGACATGGACACAAAACCTTCCCTCCCGAGGGCTTGTAGGGCCCTACCTGAGTGCCGGGCTGGCAGGGGAGGTTGAGCAGGTGGACAGGGGCTGAGGCTGCCCCTGCTGAATGGAGTCCTGTCCTGGAGAGCGGATGGTGCCCCTGCCCCCCAGCTGTCAGAGCTCCTGTGTGTGTGTGTGTGTGTGTGTGTGTGTGTGGCGGCCGCCAGCCCCGTCTCCTGCACCTCAGTCACCATGTTGGCCAGACCAGCTGAGGTTGAAACCTAAAGGGCCCTGGCTTCATGATACAGGCCAACTCCAGGTCCCTGGAATGCAATGACCATGAGCAAGGAGCCAGAGAGAGGACGTGTCCTGTTCCAGAGGCAACATGCCCAGGAAATGCAGCCTGGGTGTGGAGTCCCACCTCAGGGCCTTTGCACGTGCTCACCTCTGACTCCTGCATGCGTTCCCATCTCTGTTCAAAGGTCCCTTCACTGAGGAGAGGCCACTTTGCCTGAAATAGCGCCCCCCCTGCCCCAAGTCTCCGCTCCATTTTCTTTTATTCATGGTACGCAACGTCCCCAACACTAGAATTCACTTTATTTATCGTCCGCCTGCTCCTCCAAGGCATCCGTCAGCCCCCTGGAATGAGGGGCGCTGCAGGGAGACCTGCTTTCCTGTGGCCGAGTGGAGATGCCATGTGTTGTCCCCAGACCTTTCTGTCATGGGACGTCTGCTCTTGAGGTGGCCTTAGGGGAAAGGGAACGGGGAGGTGGAAGGGGTGAATGGAGGAGAGAATGGCTCACACAGAAAAGTAGAGACACGTGGACAGAGAGACAGACAGATCAAGAGAGGCAAGGACAGAGCTGCACCTGTGAAGAGACCCTCAGAGAGACAGAGATACCAACAGAGAGACACACAGACAGATTTATAGGTGCAGAAGGAGAACCAGAGGTCCACGCCCAGAGAGACAGACGGAGAGGCGGGCTCTGGGGAGTGTCTCTGCAGACACGGTCCAGGCGCACCTGGTGAAGGCCGGAGGTACCCCTGGGGTACCACCCCTGGGGGCTGGGAGGCATGAGCCAGCGGGGCCGGGCAAAGGCCGGAACGGCTGTTTCTTCACGGCGCTGAAAAACCAGCGCCTCTCCTTCCCTGTGTCTGGTATTCCAGTGTCAGCTGTCTGCCGCTCCCCCAGACACTCAGACGCAGAAAATTCAGACGAGCTTTGCCCTGGCCCATTTCCAGGGAAGAATCTGTCCTCAGGAGAAAATCTCCTTAATGGGGAGGAAAACAGAACTGACATCACCCCGGGCCCATCACATTCTTCTTTAGCAGGTCCTGGGAGGTGGCACACTGTTGTTGAAGATACGTGATGCCGCCCACCTGGGCAGCAGCGTGGGCCCCTCGGATTCACTCATGCGCTTCCTCCAAAGGACGCCACGGGTGGCAAGTTGGGGCCTTTAAAATAGAAAAGTGGAGTCACATTCTGGAATCAGTCCAGGAGCAGGTCCTGGGATACAGGGGACACAATGATGGAGTAAATGAGCACCAGTGATGACCTTTCAGGCAGGCGGTGACCGGGAGAGCATCTTAAAGGCTCCCTCAGTCACCAGTCAGATGCCCCCCGTGCTCCTGGAGGAAGAGCCTCTCCAGGGCAGCTCTGTGTCCCCATCTGAAAGCCCAGCCTGGGGCCAAGCACAGGGCAGGGACCCAGTAATGTGTGGTGTGTGAGCTGGGGGAGGGGGTCAGGGAGGGGGGGGAGGGAGGGAAGGGAGGAAGGAAGTAAGGAAGAGCAGGTCCACGGGATTGGTCCCTCCCCAGAACCCCGCCCCTCAGACTCCATCCTCACCACCATCTACCTGCCCCCCAGGCTTTTTAAGGGCAGAACGCGAGAGAAAGTCGGCTCCGTCCCTCCCCATCCCCGCCTCCCAGGACCCACTCAGGCCCACGCTCACCTCCTTTTCCATGTTACCATGGGAGGAGTCACGCCCTCTATTGATGGGCACGTGCAGGTGTGGCTGTCCTGTGAGCTGCACCCCTGCATCTCTACAAGGCCAGAACCCCAGGTGGTGGGAGCTTTTCTTCCAAATCGGAGCCTGTCCCAGAGGCCGTCAGTGACCATGGCGCCTTGACCACACTGCTTCTGGTCCCAGAACCTCTGTTTTGTTTCTTCCTTTTTCAGGGCAGATTCTCACACCTCCCTCCGGGCTGCAAGGTGAGATGAGAGTCTGCAGGTAAAACCCGCGGCAGTGTTTCCGGAACACAGGGGTGCTCGGAGGACCATAGCCGCTGCTTTCTCTGCAGGCAGAAGGGGAAGGTCGAGGGCTGTAGGATGCGACAGGCCTGGGTCCACCCTGCCTCTCCACCTGCTGGCTGTGGGTTTCTGAGCAAGTGACTTAACCTCTCTGATTTTGATTTTCTAGTCTCTAAAATGGGACCCTATGTGGTCACAATGCAGGAGGGCACTTTGAAAAAGTAGGATGTGCACACAGGTGTAAGTTGCATGACTTTTAAAAATAGTTTTGCTGTGAAAGAGTGGGCGTTCCGGCCCCAGCAGCAGAAGCCCTCACACCCCACCCTGCTGAGACGGCACTGCTGGCAGAAGCTCCCCTGGAAGGGGGAAGCCGGTTTCAGCCTGGTTCTAGGAGTGAGGCGCAGGTGAAGGGCCACATTCTCCATTCACAGGGCTTGGAGTTTAGGGGGTCTGCCAGGACCTTGGCCAGAGCCAGGGACTGCCGGCACCGTCTGGCTAGCACCCCTGGGCACAGAGAGGCTGGCAGGCAGCCAGGGCGATGCAGTGCAGGGGCGGCAGGTCCTGCTGGTGGGGTGGGACTCCCGGGTCCGGGTGACGCCCGCGTGCTTCGGAGGAGCCGATCCCAGCCTGACCGACGCCCTGTACACAGCCTTCCCTCCCCGCCCACCCCTCCTGCAGACCATCAATTCTTGCTGGATAACGCGCCTTCCCTGAGAATGGCTTAGCTCAAAATTTTCAAGGGCTTCAAGGCATCTTGTCGTTATTTAACTCTCAAATGGGATTCTTAGGAATTGGAGAAATACTTTCTGCCAATTTCCACCCACTTTGGTTTCCTTGCCTGGAGAACCAAGTGCATTAAGTTATTACAGGGCGCCCGTGGGTGGAGGTGGAACAAGGGGGCCCCTCTGCAGAGAGAGGGCCTGAGGGATGGGGGCGCTGCCGGCTCCTTGCCGCACTTTTACTGTCATTTAGTGCCATGATGGAAATAGTCTGGGCATCCTTCATTCACTTCAGCAAACTTTCACTGTCTGCTCGGCTGGGAGCAGGGGGCACAGAGGTGAGGGCCATGGTCTTACAGCTTTCACAGGGTCACAGGAGCTGGGGGACAGACCCACAGGCGGCAAACCTGTGGCCGGCGGCTCCACGGGCCCAGAGTGAGCTCAGACCAGCCCTGACTTACAAGCAAGTTGCTACACAGGGCAGTGAGGGAAAGAGGATTTTCAGTAAGTGCAGCAGCCCTGGGGGGAAAACAGAACTTGACCCTGGATCACACATGAAATAAAACCCCAAGACAGCATCAGTGATGGGGCCCCCAGGGCAGGGAGATGTTGCTGCAGCTTCCCAGGGTGGAGGGAAACCAGACACCAGCACTCTCCTCCCGGGAGCTGATGTCCTAAAGGGAGGCAGAGAGTAAATCAGCGAGATGCGTGTGCACTGTCAGGTAGCAATGTGCACCACGGACAAAAGCCAAGTGGGAGGGTTCCTGGGGGGCGAGGAGGAGGGCGTTCTCCTCGGTGAGGTAACACTTGAGCAGGGCCTGGAATGCCCTGAGGAGTCAGTCCCGAGTCAGTCCCTGTGGGCATCTGGGACGGAGAGCGGCACGTGCAAAGGCCCTGGTCACATTGCCTGGGCCATATGGACCGGGCTTCATTCTCTGAGCAATGACATGTGACAGCACATAGGAAGGACCCCAACCGGGGAAACTCACCCGAGTCGTGGCGTCCAGAGTTTTTACTGGGGGTCGTTCATGTAGCCTCGTGGCTGGCCTTAGTCTCCAGCGCCTCCAGAGGTAAAGCTGAGACCCGCTGACCCAAGACTCTGCCAGGAATCATATTGTGAGCATAGACTAACTGGCCAGCCCAAGGCCTCAGGACACAGAGGCACTCTTAACAGGCAGGACCTTCCAAGGCTTAGAGGTGACCTTCCTGGAGCCAGTCAAGGGCCAAACTTTTCTTGGGAACATGCGGGGTTTGGACAACCCAGACGCGCTGAGTTAACCCCTTACTGCACCATCATCACATACCTTCTGCTCCCAGGCAGGGAGCAGAGGGGGAGGAAGGGAAGGGCTGCATCCCAGGCCAGTTACTGTGTTGGGAGGTTCAGGTTTGTCACTTCCTTTAACCCTTGGGACGACCCTGGGGTGGAAGGCGTGTCCCTATTGTACAGAAGGGACACCTGAGGTCCAGTGACTCCTGTGACCAGCTCCAGGTCACACAACCTGTGGTGTCAGACTGTCACCACGCCCCCTCCACGTGAGCATGACGTGGACCACGGGTGCTCCCTTCAAATGATGCTTTAGGGCTTCCCTGGTGGCGCAGTGGTTGAGAGTCCGCCTGCCGATGCAGGGGACACGGGTTCGTGCCCCGGTCCAGGAAGATCCTACATGCCGCGGAGTGGCTGGGCCCGTGAGCCATGGCCGCTGAGCCTGCGCGTCCAGAGCCTGTGCTCCGCAACGGGAGAGGCCACGACAGTGGTAGGCCCGCGTAACGCAAAAAAAAAAAAAAAAAAAAGATGCTTTAACCACGGAGGTGCCTGCAGGAGAGTGGCTCGGGAGGATGTGGCCCTCTCCTGGGCTGGCCGCCGGCTCAGGCAGGAAAGCGCCTGGATGGGGTAGGGAGCTCTGCAGGGCCTGCTCTGCTGCACGGCCTCGGCCAAGCTACTCACCTTCTCAGGCTGTTGCTGTGGCCCCAGCACACCCTCTCCCAGGGCACCTGGTGCGCAGGTGCGGGCATTTGCCCAGTGCACACGGAGCTGTCTCCTCTGCATATTCAGAGAAGGATGTCTGGATGCCTGTCTGTCCTGCCGACTCCCCGGGGCTGCAGGGACAGATGCGCTGCTGCAAACTGCTTGTGCTCTGCTCCCAAATCACTCACTGATGCATTTTGAAGAAGCCTCTGGAGTTTGATGGTGCGAGGGGGTGATTCTGTCTTATCTTCTTGACTGTAGGCAGGAGTCGGGAATGACTCTAACATCCGCCCTGTAGCTGTCTGCCCAAGACAGCCTGGAGTCTTGGCTGACCTTGGCGGGGACGTCCCTGGTGGTCCAGCGGCTAAGACTCCGCACTCCCAGTGCAGAGGGATCGATCCCTGGTCAGGGAATTGGATCCCGCATGCCGCAACTAAGAGTTCGCATGCCGCAACTGAAGATCCCACAAGCCGCAACTAAGACACGGCACAGCCAAATGAATAAATAAATAAATATTAAAAAAAAAAAAAAGAAAGAAACACTGACCTTGGGGCCAGGAGACCTCAGTCAGAGTCACCCCCTTGGCTCTCAGCTGCTGTGTGAACTTGAACAAGTGACTGCTCTTCTCTGGGCCTGTGTCGTATTCATGGGAGGGGTGTGGTCGGAGGCCCAGAGGTTTCGAGGACCCTCTTGGCTCTTACAGCAGGGCTGGGTGCTGAGAGCTTATGTGGGGCGTCGGCAGTAACTCTGAGGGCGTCTGGTTGAGAACTGTGTCATTCATTCATTCATTCACTCATTCACTTATGCACTCGTTCAACCAACGTTTACTGGCACTCAGTTCATGCGAGGTGTTGGGCCAGAGAGCTGGCCAGATACTGTCCTGGCCATTAAAGAGCATTCAGGTGGATCAAAGGAACAGGAAATCCATTTATGGTGGAGCAGGTGTCACGGGGGCTGTGGGCACGCAGACGAGCGGCAAGGGGACCCTCGGGGGAGGGAAGGGAGGGTCCAAGGGCTTCAGCGTTCTGTCTTCCCCTGCCGAAGGCTCTGCCATGAGTAAGGGTCTCCTCTCTGAGCCCCGCTTCCCTCCTGTGCAGAATGGGTAGCTGACAGCGTCCACACCGTGTGTTTTTCCAGGGCCTGCTATTGTTAGGCACTCCGGCTCCATCTTGAAGGCGCTAGGGACGTGCTGGAGGTTGTTCAGAGGGTGATTTGCATGATTTGAGAGAAGAGGAAACTAGCGCAGGTTGAAGGGACAGAGAGCGCCGTGGGCCTCTGGCTGGCACGTCTGCAGGTCCTGTCAGCTGGGAAAACACAGGCCATGCGGGTGTGAACACAGCGGTGCTTCTTACCCTCCATGGAGGGCCCTGTCCTTGCATACGGTTGAGGCACACAGGGCCCCCACAGGACTGCGTGAATGGGAGGACAGGGTGCTTCCTGGGGAGACGGCGTGCCCCCCACCCCGATGGAACTGGGCCAGGCTCACCTCCTGCCCCGGCTGGACCAGGAAGGGGAAATTCCCGATTGCAAGGAGTCCCCACCTCCTCCTCTGGTGCTTCCGTCTCCCTGTTCGACACCCCATCTACAGCCACGTGTGCAGGTACAGGTCCTTTCACACCCTCCCTTCTGGAAAGTGGTTCCTGGTGAGGACTGGGGAGCTACACGTGGTGGGGTTGAAGTTTATGGGCTCAGGGCCAGACCGCTGGGGTTCAAACTCAGCTCTGCCACTTACTACTTCGCCTCTCTGTGCCTCAGTCTCCTCCTCTGGAAAATGGGATGGTGCCTCGTGCTTACCATGTAGAGGGTTGGGAAGATTAAGAGAGCTGGTCCGTCCAAAGCACTCAGCATGGAACTTGATGTATGGGGGAATAATTATTGATGAGTATTAATTAATGATGATTACCATTATTCTTATTACTGTCACAAGCAAGTTAAGTCTCAGAGATGTTGGTTGACTTGTCCAAGGTCCAGGATTAGAAAAGGATGGGGGCATCTGCAAGCCCAGATCTCAAAACTTCAACCCAGAGCGGGTCAAGGGGCCTCCTGCTGAGGAATGAGAGGCCAAGGGCCTGCAGAATCCCAGGGGCAGGTGTGGGAGAGTGTGTCTTTAAGGACACAGTTTAGAAACGGAAATCTGTAGGTTACTGACTTAACTATTCAGTTTTGTCATTGAATCAACCTTTGTTTTGTATTCCCTGATCTTTTTGCCATTAAAAAGTGTCAATCGAATGCCCCCGATTTCATGACTTACAGCATTTCTTTGATGTTTACTGAGATCCCAAGTTGTGTTCCACCTGTCTTATTTCCTGCTCAGTTTTTGGACTTTGTATTGAAATATTTCTCTGAACATTTAAAAATAGAATTTCCTTCCCGATTGCCCATATCTCATCTGCTAATGTCTCTTTACATTCCTTTTCCTCTTTAAAAATGTTCAGTATATAATTTGCGCTGCCTTTAATAGAAACTGGATAGCGTCAACTGTTACTCAGAAAATTAATTTAGAGTGTCAGATTCTATAACTCGGGAATTGGCATATAAAAATGTTACCATTTTATGCCGGGACCCCCTAAGAATAAATGAGGACCCTTGTTTTTAAAATATTGACTTGTAAGAGTTTCTTGGATCTGAGAATACACTTTTGAAAAGCCACGCAGAAGCTAGAGCCCCACTCCTGGCACTTGATCCTAGGGAGTGATCCAGGACGTGTTAAAGGGATGAAAATTTTTATAAAGGGCAGGGGGCTTGCCATAGAAATAACAGGAAAATAGAAAGAAGTCAGTTTCCCAAATGCACAGCACATAGTAGGCTCTCAGTATTTTTAGAGAGGCTTTAAAAAAGTTCATCCTGGGCTTCCCTGGTGGCGCAGTGGTTGAGAGTCCGCCTGCCGATGCAGGGGACGTGGGTTCGTGCCCCGGTCCGGGAAGATCCCACATGCCGCGGAGTGGCTGGGCCCGTGAGCCATGGCCGCTGAGCCTGCGCGTCCGGAGTCTGTGCTCCGCAACGGGAGAGGCCACAAAAGTGAGAGGCCCGCGTACCGCCAAAAAAAAAAAAAAAAAAAAAAAAAAATAAAAAAAACATACTAACCAATGGCTTGTCAGTAATGTCGCACGCGCTGGATGGAGTATTCCACAGCAGGCAGGAAACGCTAACCATTTAGTTATAAAATCAGACCAAAATTTGGGCACATGTTGTAATGGCCGTACTAGAAATATGTTCACCTGTGGACAAGGGCTGGACAGGTACAGAGGGATAAGGGGACCCAGCTGATGGTTGAAAGAGAAGCTTCTTTTCTTCTTATTGTTGTAGCTGCCTTCTGTTGTTCTCATTCTATTATTTTTTAAATGATTCCAAGAAGAGTGGAAGGTGTATCAGCATATGAGGGAAGGAAATTTTATTGGGTCTGGATTGCTAAATTTTAGGAATTTTCCGCAGGATAGATTCCAGTTCACAAGGGAAGCGTAACCCAGCCCAGCCCCCAACCGGCTTCGATGCTAAGCCTCGGTTCCAGATTTGGGGGCTCCCACTCCCCCGCCTTGAGCTTTCTTCCAGCTCCTCTGCCCTCCCCATTCCTGCTGGGAATTCCTAGCTGCACCCCCAGTTCCACAATGAGGCAGCTGCTGGATTGGGAAGTCCTTTGGAGCTGCGTTTTCTGGTCTGCAACAGGTCACTTTGTGTTATTATTTGTCTCATTATATTGGGGTGCTTCCTATTTGAAATGACCCTTCTGGGCTTTAGAGGGGGCTGGCATCCTCCCGAATCGGCGGGTTCCCTGGGAGATCACGTGCATCAGTGCACTTCACCCTGGGTAGCAGGGGAGAGAAGCTGGACACGGAAGGGCCTGTTCCTGGGTAGCAACCGGCCTGTCCCGTTTGTAGGACGTGCTTGTGTGTCCTTCCCGACAAAATCCAAAGCGACAAACGCCGCTCTCCCAGCCTCTCCACGCCCCCTCCATGTCGGGGTCTCCAGACTCGCCTCGGCCTTTGCAGGTGTGCCCGGCTGAGGGCTTGCAGAACGGCTGTAAAAGCAGGGACATCTGCTGGGTTGGATGAGGCCTGTGTGTCAAGGTGAGCAGTAGGCAGCCGCGCCCGTGCCAGGTGAGCCCTGCCCACCCCAGGACAGTGCCCAGGGACACTTCCGGGGACACAGGCCTCATTGCGTCCCGACGGTTTCAACCCAGTTCTAAAGCCCCCACCATCTGGGAAAAGAGCCGCGGCAAATATCCCGCCTCGGGTCATCTTAAAACCTCCAGAAATAAAACCACCAGAGCCATTCACAGAGCTGGAAGCTGCTAGAAGTTGCCCAGTTTAGAACCCGAGTAGGACACAGTCTCACTTTGTCCCTTAGGAGCCGAGCAAGGGACTCCAGCTGCTTGCATCTCAGTTTCTTCATTGGTGCCTTGAGAGTCATTGGTTGGAACGGAGATGAGACGAGGTCACCCACCCAGCGTCTTTATCCTGCGCCTGGAGCAGCCTCAGCCCTGGCCGCCTGCTCGGGGCTGAGGTCCCTGTGCGTTATTTGTGTCTCCTCCGGGCTCTGGGCCTTGGCTATACTCCGTAGCCCCTGCCTGGGACTTGGGCCCTCATTGCTTCGTCACAGCGGCAGGAGCAGCCAGCTTCCCCAGCAGCACTTGAGGCTGATTGTCGGGGACGCTTCCACCCCTTTGTCCAGCACCCTCTCCCTCCCCTCCCCTCCTCAGTTCCTGCCAGCTCCTCCGCCAGGCCTCCCCAGACCCCCAGGCACATACAGAGCCTTCACCAGCTTCCCTGGGAGCACCTAGCACCCTCCGCAGTTTCCCTGCGAGCCCCTGGCACCTTCCCCAGTCTTTGAGAGCTCCTGGCACGTTTCCGGGCTCTGACCTCCACTTTGGCTGCATATCCAAGGTCCTTTTCTAGTGCTTCAGCCCTGCCCCCAGGCCCTGGGGCCCCCCAGACGCTGCTGCCCTGCCCTGCTGCACACCAGATGTGGCAGGAGCATTGCTCCTTCAGTGTGGGCGCTGGTACAGCCCAGAGCAGGCTCCTGGTGGGCCCCTGCTAAGCTGGGTGTAAGCCCTTTCCTCCTGGTCTGTGAGAAGGTCTTGGGAAGGACTGCATCCAGGAGGAGAGGTATGAGCAGTGTCTGCTGACTGATGGGTGTGGAATTATTTCAGGATCTGAACAGGAAGTACAGTGGCGCTGGCAACGCCAGCCACAGAAACGCCCGCCCACCCACTCTGCGCTCCGCGCTCGGCACAAAGCCGGCACAGAGTCGGCGCAGGGGAAAGTGTGTTGGAAGGCATTCTTGAGCTGAGAGAATCACTCATCTCAGGGGTTCACCGAAAGGGAGGCGACCCTTACTGTGGAGTAAGGAGATGCAGCTGGCTGGGAGCCAGCTTGAGCAGAGCGTCCTGCAAGCAGCCTTGCAGGGTGGCCTGGTCCCTGGCTCTGCACCGATTTCCATCCCTAAGTTGTTGGTAGAGCTGCAGGCAGGGATACTGAGGCCGTCCCTGGGACCAGGCCCTGCCCAGCCCAGCTACATTCTGGAAAGATCTACTGACTTCACAGCACCTAACACATGAGGGCCCAGAGCATCAGCAGAGCCATGGCAGCGGGGCTAGAAACCACATGTGGAAGGGCTGCTTGGGAGACGAGCTCCTGGGATGGACTCAGAGAGATGGGCACTGGCACGTGACTGTGAGTTTGAGCATGGAAAATCTGGGGCCCCTGCTAGGGTGCTCCTCTGGGCCGGCACAGAACACTGCCCGGGCTCTTTTAGGATTGGGCTTGAGTTCAGGACATGGAAACAACCTCAATGGCCATAGACAGATGAATGGATAAAGAAGACGTGATACATATATGCAGTGGAATACTACTCAGCCATGAAAAAGAATGAAATAATGCCATTTGCAGCAACACGGGTGCAGCTAGAGATTATCATACTAAGTGAAGTAAGTCAGACAGAGAAAGACAAATATCATATGATATCCCTTACATGTGGAATCTAAAATATGACACAAATGAACCTATCTATGAAACAGAAACAGACTCACAGAACAGACTTGTGGTTGCCAAGGGGGAGGGGGTTGGGGGAGGACTGGAGTGGGAGTTTGGGATGAGCAGATGCAAACTATTATATAGAGAATGGATAAACAACAAGGTCCTCCTGTATAGCACAGGGAAATATATTCAATATTCTGTGATAAACCAAAATGGAAAAGAATATGAAAAAGAATGTATATATATGCATAACTGAATCACTTTGCCGTATAGCAGAAATTAACACAACATTGTAACTCAACAATACTTCAATAAAATAAATTAAAAAAAAAAAAGACTGGGCTTGAGTTAAGGAGAAGCCCTAAGCCAGGGAGAAAACCCACAGGTAATACTAACAGGGCTACTGAGTGGGGAAGAGCTGTGGTCAGTGTGCAAATGCTGACACGGCAGAGAGCATCACCCACCAGGCTCTGCGAGAGGAAGAAATAGAGTCAGAAAGTCCAGACACGCAGGGTGGGTGCCTGGCCCTGTGAGCATCCCGAGGGACAGGAATGCATGCCCGGGGGACAGCCTGGGGTACAGCAGAGAAGGCAGACTTGAGCCAACAGCTTGGGCTTAAACTGAGTTTCCTGTAGTTGCCGTGTGACCCTGAGCAAGGCAGGTGATACGCCTCAGTTTCCTCACCTGTAAAATGGGAAGGCATGCTCCTGGCCGATGCTATTGTCCTGTTCCTGGGAGGCCGAGCTCCGCCCTTGGCCTGGTGTCCAGAGCATGTGAGCGCCTGTGTCTATTAATCCCCCCAAGAGGCTTTTCCCGTTGCAGGGAGACCACGCTCTCAGATCCTCGGGGCAACTTGCCTGGCGTCGCCCCACTACTGCCATCGCGCCCCTTTGAGGGCAGGCTGAGACCCCTTCCCTCAGCTCACCCACCTGGCTGGCACCCGACACCCTGTTTCACACTCAGAATGTCAAGCCACGTCACGGAATTTTCTTGAATGACTTGACCGGCCTATCAGTGCCCCGGGCCACCTTAATTCTCTCTCCCTGGCTGATCCCAAGAGGGTTTACTTGTCAGTCCCGGGCAGCAGATCAAAGCCTCGTCTTTCCAGGGCCCCTGGAGTTGTCGGTTCCTGAGGACAAGGGTGGCCCCTGGGTGGTGGCCTCTCGACATCTGTCCCCTCTCATCTCACGTCACAGACTAAAGTTCAGCAGGGCGTTCAGCTGGGAAACCATCCTAACACACATCACCTCCTCTGGTGGGAGGGCCCAGGGTGGATGCCTGGAGACCAAGATTGAGTCCCGGCTGTGCCACGGATCCCCAGGGGCCTCTGCACACATCCCTTCTTGCCGGGCCTCGGTTTCCCCACGTGAAAAGTGCAGGTGGGAGTTCCCATCCCTGGTGTGGCTTTGGGGTCTGCCCGGGCGCTTTGCACACCGACGGTGCAGGGCTAGTGCCGGTCCTCTGCGTAATCATCAGGGCGCACGAGGGGAGTCCACACAGCCACGCCTCCGGCCAGAGAGAGGTCCACACGGATACAGTGTGGCATCAGTGCCCCTCAGGAGGCTCCGTGATGCGGGGACCTGTCACCTGCCCGTGACCACGAGCCCGCCTTGTACGCTCCCCCCACACACCGGCTCCAGTCTCACGGTGGGTATCTGAGGTCTGTGCCTTTGATCCCTTTTACAGATAAACAAACCGAGTCTCGCAGAGGTCCAGGCCTTGCCCAAAGCCACAGGCTTGCAGGTGGTACCAGCCACACAGGGGGTGCCCCCTTTCCCACCTGTGTTGTTTCCCAAAGTAGCCGGGAGACCGTGGGAGCTGGGGGCTCATCCGCACAGGGGGAGGGGCTGGAGCTGAACTTACGTCCCTGCCAATGAAATAATTATAGAGTATGAAAATGGCTTAATTAAATAATTTTTTAAAAGTGAATATGTACAGACACTCAGCAATTAAGCGGCCGATTTTCAAATAGCAATTTTCCAACTGCGCTTGTCTTCCATGTATCTATTTGCCCGATTTTAGTCTGGTTTTTTTCCCAAACTTTTTAATTTGAATAAATCTAGATTGCATGATCACTTCCTGAGGTGCAGGTAGAAGAACTTGGAGGTGGTATTCGTGCTGGGGAAGTTCAGGGTGGGTGTGGGGAGGACACCGGGCCCAGAGGAGACCCAGGGTGAGCGCTGTTCCTCCGCACTTCGTCCTCCTCTTCCCTTCCCCCAACCTCCTTTTTCCCTCTTCCCCTTCCTCCCTCCCTTCTATCCTTCCTTCTGGACATGGAGAGCTCTCACAGGCATTTTCACGATCCTGAGATGAGAGGGGGAGTCTCTCCCCAACAGGCAAGTTCAAGGTTCTGGCTGGTGCTCAGACATTAATCAAATCCAATCCCCACAGTTTCTATGGAAAACCTGCCCAGAGTGGGATACCCTCTCCCCCGAGGTCACACAGCCTTCGGGTCTGGTACCTGGTGCCCCTCCACAGGCACCCAGCAAGCATTTATTGAGTGCTGGCTGCATGCCTGACCTGTGGATTCTTGCATGATCTTGGTGACTGCTCTCCTCACTCCAACTGGGTCATCTGTAAGGACTTGAGGAGGATGCGGCATTACATTCAGGGTTGGTGCCCTGGGGCTGTGAGGGATTTAGGTAAGAGTCAGGAATGTAAGACGTTTAATTGAGTCATCCTTGTCTCAAACTTGGTGAGCTCATAACAGAGATCTGCGCACTCTGGGAAAGGACAGCATCCTCCAACCTCGGGCGTCTTGAGCGTCCCTGGGCATCTCCGGTTTGCATCCTGAGTGGTGCTTATTTTCAGCAGCCCTCAGACACACAGGTCGAGGCAGGGACCACATAACACTCCGTCACCTTCTACTTTCCTATCTTGGAATAACTCTTCATAACACGGATACCATCACTGCTAGACTTGTTCCTTCACTTGAAGTCTTTGAGAAACAAGCGGTCTTGGGAAATAATGAAGTGAAATATGGATACCTGCGTGGCCCCAGGCAACGAGGTCTGCCTGGGCAAGGGTTTCCCCAAACACTGGCCTCGGGGTCGGGGAAGCCGGGAGCCCAGGGAACAGGCAAGGACATTGCAGGTGAAAGGCATGTGACCACTGCCTTTTCCATTCATGGGGACCCCAGGGACCCCTGATCCAACGCTCTGATGCCTCGAGGGGAAACCGATGCCCCATCCTGAGTGTGTGCCCAGGATCTCACTCTCAGTAGCAGCGAGGGGGCATGGCCAGACCCCTGACTGCCAGACCCCTTCTTCTTGGCCTCATGGGATCTCAGAACTCCCCTGAACAGTGTCAGGAGAGGAGGTGGCCCAGGCCGTGGACACAGGGAAACACGTGCTGCTCTGAACTCGCCCATCTTCGAGCCCCACCGTGTCCTGCAGGCTTAGTGGGCGCGGGTGAGTGAGCTTCACCCAGGGGCTGTCCTGACTTCCCCGAGCCACACCCCATCCGTGTTACCCAGGTCACCTTCCGTCTCCTCCCTCGACCTTACACCTTGCCATCCCCAGCTTCCGGGTGTGTGCCCTGCCCTTCCTTTCTTCTCCTCCCCACTGCCACTCCCTCCGCCTCAGTCACCTGTCCCACCCGCGGTCACCCCAGTCTTCCTAAAATAGCAGCGAGGACAAGCTCCTACCATGCGGGCTTTGAGACACCGTCGAACACCTTTCCCACGGTCACTCCGCTCATCCCCTTCCAGATGGGGGCACAGACCTGACCCTGCAGAACCCCGCTAACACCCTGCAGACTCCACCCACAGCCTCAGCCTGTGTCCAGACCAGCGAGTCTGGTAGAAATAGGATGCAAGCCATGCGTGGGTTGTCCTTAAGAAGTAGAAACCGGGGACCTGAAAAGAGCTGGAGGAACCTTAAAGGCATATTACTAAGTGAGAAAAGCCAGGCTGAAAACACTACAGACCAACAGATGACATTCTAGAAAAGGCAGAACTGTGGAGACGGTGAAAAGATCAGTGGTTATGGGAGCGGGTGCATAGGCGAGCCCGGGGCATTTTAGGGCAGTAACACTACTCTGTATGACACTATAATGGTGGACACATGTCAGTGTACACTTGTCCATAGAATGTCAACCCAAGAGTGACCCCTCACATAAGCTATAGACTCTAGGTAATGATGGTGTGTCAGTATCGGTTCATCAGCTGTAACACACGTGCTGCTCTGGCGGGGGAGGGAGGTGCATGACGTAATGGAGATTATGCACGTTTGGGGGCAGGGGGGTACACAGGAAATCTCTGCACCTTCCTCTGTTTAGCTGTGAACCCCAAACTGCTCTTAGAAAGTTAACTCTATTCATTAAAGAAACAGGTGCAATTAATCTTAATAATAGACTTTTTAACTCAGTATATCCACAATGTTAGGTCAACATGCAATCAATATAACATTATAATGAAATAGTTTACATTCTTTTTTTAAAACTTTATTTAATTTTGGCTGTTGGGACTTCGTTGCTGCACGTGGGCTTTCTCTAGTTACGGTGAGCGGGGGCTACTCTTCGTTGCAGTGCGCCGGCTTCTCATTGCAGTGGCTTCTCTTGTTGCGGAGCATGGGCTCTAGGCGCTTAGGCTTCAGTACTTGTGGCATGCAGGCTCAGTAGTTGTGGCACATGGGCTCAGTAGTTGTGGCGCACGGGCTCAGTAGTTGTGGCGCACGGGCTTAGTTGCTCCACAGCCTGTAGGATCTTCCCCGACCAGGGCTCGAACCCGTGTCCCCTGCATTGGCAGGTGGATTCCTAACCACCGCACCACCAGGGAAGTCCAAAATAGTTTACATTCTTTTTTATCTACTAGCGGGGGCTGTGATCCAGAGCAGGTCCAGATCTCTCTGTGGCCTCTGGGGTCGTTCACACCTGCCCCCATCCACCTTGCCAGCCTCTGGCCCCGTCACCTCTCTCACAGTTCACTGTAGCCACTCTTGCCCCCAACCTGCTCCAAAGCCCTACCTTCCACCTGGCTCCAACGCCCACCTGTGGAAGGAGGAATAATACCCCCCAAAGATATCACGTCCTAATCCCTGGAGCCTGTGAATGTGTCATGTGGCAAAGGGGACTTTGCAGGTGTGATTAAGATGGGGAGATTGCGAGGGAGTTCCCTGGAGGTCCCGGGGTTAGGACTCCTCACTTTCACTGCCGTGGCCCTAGGGGAGCTAAGATCCCGCAACGTGCACGGCGAGGCCAAAAAAAAAAAAAAAAAAAAAAAGATGGGGCAATGGGGAGATGATGCTAGATCAGCCCTGTGGGCCCTATGTAATCACAAGCGTCCTCACGGGAGGAGTCCAAGGGAGGTTTGACTACAAGTGAAAGAGATGTGACAATGGAAGCAGAGACTGGAGGATTTGCTTCGAAGATGGAGGGTGGGCCACAAGCCACAGAATGCAGGCGCCTCTGGAAGCTGGAAAAAGCAAAGGAAAGAGATTTTCCCCTGAAGCTTCCAGAAGGTGCAGAGCCCTTGATTTTAGTGCATAAGGCCATTTGGACTTCTGACCGCCAGACCTGGACGATAATGCATGTGCCTTATTTTCAGTCGCTGAGTTTGTGGTAATCTGTTCCAGCCCCCACTGGAAACTCTACAGTCCCCTCTTTGGTGACGGCCCCCCAGCCAGCATCGGCCTCCCTCTCCTCGGAGCCTGTCGTCCACCAGGCACCCCTCAAGGGCGGTGGGAGATGAAGAGGGCCTGGGATGGGGCGATGGAGGTGTCGGGATGCGATGTAAATGATTTAGGAGGAAGAGTCAGCAAGATGGGTTAGCTGGGCAGTGGGGGCAGTATGGGGGCGGGGCAGCCAAGGATGGCCCTTGGCCCCGGGCGGTGTGACGTCCCTCTTAGAATCTCCCAAGATTCTCTGGATGTGTCCATCTGTCTGCTCTCTCTGTCCCACAGTGTCTGTTCTACTCACCAGGGGATGAAGTGACTGGCACATAGTAGCTACTCAATAAACATATGTGGCAGGAATGAATTTGAACAAATAAAGAAATCTGAATTCCCAGTCCCAGTATGATGCTTAAAGCATAAAAGAGCTGAACAAATGTTGAACGAAAGAGTGAATGAATGAATGCACTGACGTCCCAGTCTCTGGCAGGTGGCCTGGGACTTGGGGCTAATGGCTATCTGAGGAACTGGATTTGCATTGTCCGGCGGAGTGAGGTGTTTCGCACGCTGCCATAGCTGGTGATGCAGCGGCAGGACTTTGCTTTAAACAGATCCCTCCTTCCCTGTCCAGAGAGAAGGGAGAGGGGCCCCTGTCCTCAGGGCCTTTGTACCTGCCCTTGCCTCTACCTGCGATGCTGTACTAGTTCCTCGGGCTGCCATACAACGTACCACACGCTGGCTGCCTTTAGACAATGGAAATTGTTGTCTGCGGTCTAGAGGCTGGAAGTCTGGGATCCAGGTGTCGGCAGGGTTGGTTCCTTCTGGAGGATCAAGGGGAAGTCTGCTCCGTGCCCCTCTCCAGTCTTCTGGGGGTGGCTGGCAATCCTTGGTATCCTTGCCTGTCTCCATGGTCACACGACGTCCTCCCTGTGTGTCTCTGCCCACATTTCCTTCTTTCGATGACACCAGTCATTGGATTGCGGCCCATCCTACTCTAGTATGACCTCATCTTAACTTAATTCCATCTGCAAAGACCCTATTTGCAAATAAAGGTCACATTCATGGGTTCTGGGTAGACATAAGTTTGGGGGAGACATTACTTAACCCAGTACAGGTGGCTTTCCCACAGCCAGGCACTTAGCACGTTCTCTTCCTTCCTTCCCGTCTCAGCCCAGACATCACCTGTCTGAGGGCCCTTCCCTGCCACGCTCTCTGAGACAGCCATCCACTGCCCCCTCCATCCCCCTACCCTATTTATTCTCCTTCCCAGAACTTGTCTCCTTTGACACGCTATAGTTTTGCTTATCTATCTGTCACCCTCCTCCCCGGGCCCCACTAGAATGTAAGTTCCTGGGCAGCAGGGCCTAGATCCCACTGGCTCCCTGCTGTGGACACACACCAGCAGGTGCCCTGGAGTGAGCAGGTGTGAACAGGCTGCTGTGGCCACAGGTGGGGGACTAGCGGGGAGGCTGGACCCTGGGGAGGCAGCTGGGCCGGAGAGGGAAACAGGATGGAGGGAGGGAGCGCACTGCCCGGTATCTGGAAGGCAGAATCGATCGCAGGTCTTAGAGATGCTTATTGGTGTGAGGTGAGGGACCAAGAGGCTCAGAGGTTACCAGGCACCGAGCTCCAAGCACAGCTGTTCCTGTCGGGGGCGGGGGCGGTTCTAGAATTTCCTGGGTCTCTGGATCAGCCCTCTGCCAATGGGCCTCTGACTCCCTCCTTCCCAAAGAAAATCAATTCTCAGAGGTTTTGAGAGTAAGTGCTTCCCCAGTTACACCTCCAGGGGGCTGCTTTGTTCTCTCCAGCGGGCCCTCCCTGGGGAGGCCAGGGGCGGGCAGAGGCCCAGGGGACCCTGCTGGGGGTCCGGTGGGGTGGCCCCTGCTGGAGTTCCCAGGGAGTCAGAGGGCAGGGGCTGCCTTCTGTCCTGGCCTGGGAAGGACCTTGGGGCCTGAGGACTTCCAGGGACATGGGGCCACTAAGCACAAAGGCCACAAACACAGCCCATCTCCCTGGAGCCTCAGTGAAACAGAAAGCTTGGGGAAGAAGTAGGGAGGAAGTACTGCCCTGTAGAAAGTGCTGAGGGTGTCCTGTGGGATGGAATTGAAACACTGCCAGTGGGGTGCGGTGTTTACACTGAGCAGCTCCAGGCCTCCCCCAGGAACCCAGGCTGCACTGGGCAAGTCTGACACTCACGGCCCGGTCCAGCCCCTCCGTGGGCCCAGCCCCTCCGTGGACCCGGTCCAGCCCCTCCGTGGGCCCGGTCCAGCCCCTACGTGGGCCCAAGGGGCTGCTTGGGCCGCCTGCAGGCCGGGCTCCACACGGTGCTAGGGTCCGAGGACAGGAATCCAGGTGACTGCCCCGCCCCACTTCCACCTCCCATCAGCTGGGATCGGCCGCCCTTGGCCCTGGAGCTCAGCTCCATGCAGGCCGGTCTCAGTGGCGATCAGAAAGATGGATGGGCCCGAGGGGCACTGGCACGGCAGGCCTCAGTAGCCTTGGGCTCCCCTTCCTGGCCCCGTCCCCGCCTTGGGGTGAGTCTCCTGACCGGTCAGAAGACAGGACAGCCTGGGAGAAGCTGAGGTCTCTGGAATAACGCACGTTGGTTTAAGGACTGGAGGCAAAGTGCGGCCTGGGCCTGACCACGTCTCCAGCTCTCTGCGGCCGCAGCACGTTTGAACCAGCTGGTCACAAGGAGCGCTGGGCCCAGGGTCGCTGAGTTGAGCTCAGCGGAGCTGCAACATGGAATTAATACCATGTCTGACGTGTCGGTTGCTGTGACATTGCCTGTGATGTCTCATCTCCCTCTCACTGCTGCGGCCGCTCTGGGCGGAGGTTAGATCTCAGAGATTCTCTCCTGCAGCCCTTGCCTTACAGACAGGAAAGTGGGCACCCCCCTGGGCAGCAGGGACTAGCCCCGGCCCGGCTGTGGCGAGCGGATGCTGACACCCACTGGCCGGCACAGGGATTGGGGTCTGATTCCCAGCAGCTCTGGAGCTTGGGTACCTGCTGCCGCCACTGCAGCCCTGTAGGTGCACATGGTCAGGGCGGAGGGTGCAGCTCGCCGGAAGAACTCAGGGTCCAGAGAGGGAAACAGACAAGCAGACGGGCCTCAGGGCAGCGGGGAACTTCTAGAGAGCAAACAGGACTCCAGCTGTCTGTGGGCGGCCCGTGCTCACATCCTGAGGCGGCCACCTGTCAGCTGAGTGATTTCAGGCCAGAACGTATCCCCTCCAAGCCTCCTCCTGGCCCTCTGGTCATCTTCGAGATGGACATAGTGATGTAATCTGTCCAGGTTTTCCGAGGAATCAAACAGACGGAAGGACCTAGACGTGGCCAGTACATATGAGACCCTTTGTAACCAGTGAGACGCAGATACAGTAAAGCTAACATAGACCGTGGACCGCCTAGGGCAGGTGGCTCGTGGGAAGACAGGCTGGCATTCGCAGCTCCAGACCTGGGCTAGTGCTGGGTGTCCCTGAGGGAGCCCCAGTCTCCTCCTGGTCCCCTGGGGCATGCTGCTCCGGGGAAAGGGAGAGGATACACCCGAGGGTGTCCTGGGCGCTGCACCCACACTGGCGGGGGACACCGTGTGGGCTGGATACCTCTACACGTGGAGGGGCCTGTCACTGACAGCTGTCTTCCTGTCCTCCCAGGTCATCGGACTTCGGGACATCCTACACCAAGCTCACCCTTCAACCTGGCGTCACTACCGTCATCGACAACTTCTACATCTGCCCAACCAACAAGAGAAAGGTAGGCTCTGCAGGGCAGGAGCCGCTGCCGCCTTGCCTCTCCGGGATCCTGACGGCGGACGGAGGTGTTTACCTCCCAGCTCCCTGCCTCTCCCTTCCCGCTTCTGCCTGAATTCGTTTGGATGAATTAAGTTTTAAAGCAGCAGCTGGGCCTTGGGAGAAAGTTTGTCCTGGTGCGTTTGTTTTCCCCTGCCCTGGGCCGGCATCCATCCAGGTAGAGCGGGGCAGGGGCAGGGGTGGCCTCTCTGGAGGGGAGAAGGAATGTCTCGTCTTGGTCTGGCGTCCTTGGGTAGCAGCGAGGAGCGTCCCGATCTCCCGCAGGGTCTTTTAGTTGTTGATTTGGTTTTGATTTGGCCTTGGTGTCTCATCTGAGCTTTACTTTCTGTTTTCTTGGTCTGAGCGTGTCTTCTGACTCTGCTCTCTGCCTGACTGTGGGATCAGGGAACTTTGTCGTTTCCAGGCTACGGCCGCCTCCACCAGGTTCCGTGAGAAGACCCTTTTGCAAAGCCGTGGTTGCCTCCTAGCCACCTCGGGACCTGACTGAGGTCAGAGGAAGCACTGAGGTCAGAGCCATCCTGCGCACTTGACTCCATGCAGGGAAGTAGACCATGGTGACAGAGAGGAACTTGGACAGATGAGGTTCCTCCTGGGAAATGGGATGTCACGGCAGAGAATTGTGACATTGGGGATTAGAACCCAGAGCCCAGCCCACGGGCACCGATAGATGCTCTGACGCCACGTAGAGCCCGGAAAACCTCTGTAGACCGATGAGCGTCCCGGGAAGAGAGTCATCATGGCCAGACGGCTGGATGCGGAGGGCGCCGGAGGGTTTGCCGGTCACGCTGACGGCACGTTATTGGGCTCAGAGGAGTCGGTGTGTGCGTGAACTTGGCAGGTTCTGCAGGGACCGAGGCCCCGTCGTAGAGGTTTCGGAACGTGAGGACTGAAGTGCGTTGCCATTCCCTGGGAGCTGTCCAGGGAATCTTGATTGGCACTTTTTAATGGGATGTCCGCTTTCTGAAGCAGGTCTCTCCCCTCTGCCAACACCCTTCCTTGACTGGTACTGCGGTTGAAGCTTCCTGATGGACAGAATTGGAATGCAGAGGTGGGGAGGGCTGCTGGAGAGGGGGGACTTCACAGGGACACCGGTGCCTGCTCGGAGGGGACTCGGGACTGAACAGAGAGGGGCAGGGGTTTGGTTTTGCCCGGGTCTCCCTGGGCCCTGCTCGGGGACTTCACGTGCACCATCTCACTCTGTCCCACAGGGGCCGAGGAAGGAGGTGTTATTAACCCATTTTCCAGGGCAGAAAACTGAGGCATAGGAAGGTGAGACTTAGCGCTTAATCACACGGCTGGTGGTGGGAGGCCTGGATTTGACCCCAGCCTCATGTGGGTCCAGAGCTGAGGGGTTTTCTTGTGCAGGAGTGAGAGCAAGTACGGGGGAATGACCCCCCCAACTACCGCCCCACCCCGACTCCCCGCAGCTCAGCCCACGTGCTCCCCGAGCTGTCCCCGTCCCGTGTCTGGTTGGCCCCAGCCCGGGCTGGTGAGGGGTCAGCGCTGGGATGCAGCCCTTGCTCTGCTGGGAGCTCAGTGCTTTTCCCGCGTGCCGTCCCCGCTCTCTGAGCCACGGGGTTCTCTTGGGGGGCGTGGGGGGGCAGCAAGGGAAATGCCCAGGCAGCACCCTAGCCCAGGCCTGGGTGCGGCAGCGTGTGCATAGAACAGAGACCTTCGCTGGCCAGGAGAGCTGAGTGCTTGGAAGGGGCAAGGACAGACATCCTGCTTCCCTGCCCGCTGTCATCTCTCTCCCTGGGGCCCCTGTGATTTGGAGCGAGACAAGGGAGGGCTGCCGCGGGCTGGTGCTGACCCAAGCCAGAGGCCCCCCATCACCCCCAAACTCCAGCCAGCAGTGGACACGGGAGGCCATGCTGCCCATCTCCTGCACGTCCTCCAATTTCTATCTGTCTAGCCAGCCCGGTCCCGGAAGCTTCCTCCAAGCTGACCCTGCCGTCCGTCACCAGCTGGGAGGACCCACAGGTGCCCAGATGTGACGGTGGCTCCAGGGCCGGCCCCAAACACCATGTCCTCCTTTGGAAACTAGAAAGGCAGAGGCAACAGTGGCAGTCACAGAACGGGGAGTCTCTGAGGCGTGAGGTCAGGGAGGGCTGCTGGGCTGCCAGCAGTGAGGCCAGACAGACCCTGGTCCTGCGCAATGCAGCCGCTGCTGAGCCTGTGTCCTGCTGTAAAGGGGGTGGCCGGGGGTTAATGAGATGATGGGCGGGGCTCAGCAAAGGGGCTTCTAGGTCACGTAGGGCATCCCGGCAGGCAGAGGGCACCAGGAGTGAAGCATCAGTTTTGGCTACCTGGGGGCTCGGGGCAGATGGAGAGCTGGGGGCTCTGACTGGGGTGCTCAGCAGAACCTCCTCTGTGGGCAACACTGGGTTAGGGATGGAGGCAGGGAGACGTGTGCATCTTTAAAAGAAGATAGGACGTGATCGGCGGTGCCTGTGAGAGGTTATTTTGATAATTTGGACACTTAGCCTGGAAATATCGCTGGGGATAGAGGCCGGGTCTGGTTGGCCGCTGTGCCCAGCACAAACACTCAGCCCATGTTAAAGGATGAATGCATGCATGAATGAATGAATGAATGAGCGAGCGCCGCAAGCCACAGCCGGTCCCGCTGAGTGGACGCTATTGCCGAGTCGCCCACCTGATCCACAGACTCCCCTGCACCTGGATGGGGCCTGTAGGCGTGGAGCCCGAGGCTCCTTCCTGGGGTTGCATGGGGCACCCCGCATTTGTAGGGTAGCCTGGGGGACGGCACCCAGGCCGGGGAGCCCTGTCCTCAGTCCAGTTCTGCCATGACCCTCCAGTGAGGGGACAGCAGGGAGGTCCCAAGGTGTCTCGTCTCTTAACAGGGGCAATGATGGAGGGGAGATTGACAGGGGAGTGCTGAAAGAACCTCACTCATGACTCTGCCACTGAAGATATCCGCTGAGTCACAGCTCCCAAGTGTGTCCCCTTTCCAATCTCTGGCACCTGTGAATGTCACCTTATGTTGTAAATGCATGTAGGAGCAGAAAAGCCACAGTCCCTGTCACAGAAAAAGCTGATGTGAGGCCATGTCAAGTAAAGAACCGGAAGCCACGGGGGCTGGTGAAGGTAGAGGGGAGATCTGGGGGCTACGGGCTGCTCTTCCAACTCCTGAAGGGCAGGCCTAGGGATCGGGAAGCAGTTCAGGCAGACTGCTTGGTGGAGACTGGATTTTACTCAGGTCCATCTCCTCAACTGTGCACAGCCCCTAGCACTCAGCCAACACTCAGGAAATACGGGTGCAGTGGGCTGGACTGGAGATGGGGTGGGACCCCTTCAGGGAAAGAGATTTCCATTTCATAAAAGGAAACATTTCCCCCTGTCATTGCCTTCATTTGTTCGCTCATCTGTAGCTTCTCAATTCCTAAGACACCCACTGGCGATCATTCTCAGTATGCCAGGCCCTAGGCCAGAACCAGATGTCAATCATAGTCATTTATTTGTGCGGAGGCGGGGCATGACTGGGGGGTTTACGTCATCACCTGCATTGCCCAGATGAGAAAACAGAGGCTCGGGGGAAGCTGGGAGAATAGTCCAGGTCACCCAGCTGGTAGGTAGCAAAGCTGTCACCAATGGATCAAACATATTGTGTCTCTGTACTTGGCATTGAGCAAGGATTTAAATCCAGTTCTGCTCGATGCCAGAGCCCCCTCTGTCATAACTTTGAGCTCACCAGGCACCCTGGGGCAAAGTTCCAGGGGGCAGATGGGGTTCCCCATGTCTGTGCAAGCCCAGCGCAGCCTGCTGTGCTGGAAGTGGGGAGTGTGTAACCCGCTGTGGCTGGACAGGGCTCAATCTGACCACAGCTGAGCTGTGTGACTCAGGGCAGATCCTGTTTCTTCTCCAGGCCTCAGTGTCTCCCTCCATAAGATCAGGAGGTTGAACTGGGGGTTCTCCAAAGCCCCTTGCACCTCCGGCATTCTGGACTCTCCTGGTCTCCTCCCAGGGGAAGAGCAGCAGCTGGGGAATGAGATGCACGTGGGCAGAGCCCAGACTCTGCTCTGTTTACCATGTGTCTCGGCTTCTCCTCCGCAAGAGGGCAGGTTTCACCAGATGTCCGAGCTCTGTCTCAATCTGACCCCCATCCGTTCAGCAGATGTGGGTCAAGGTCCTACTGTGTGCCAGGCTGCATGCTTGGTGCTGGAGGGTGAGAACCCTGGGTCCCGAAGCACCTACTATGTGCTGGGGTCCTTTGCCGGGCGCTGGGATATGAAGGTGAACTGGACAAGCAACTTGATCCTTCCTGAACCTTTGAGGCTCTGGTGGAGCCCTGGGAAACCGAACCTCTCCTGCTGCATTTTTGTGGGAGGAATAAGAAAAGGGGCCAAAGTCAGCCTCTAGCGGGACAGGTTTACCCCAGAGTGAGTGTGATCTGGGAAAAGATGGGGTTCTTCATTTGCAGGGGCACCTGCTTCAGCATGAGCTGAGGGTCTACCTCTCCAGTTGTCGGTAATGTATAGGTTTTGCAGGAAGGTGTGAACGCTATTAGGAGTCCATTCAACAACAATTACAGGCGAAGCAGTACTTTATAGCTTCTTAAGAGACCACTTTGCAACCTGTCTTACAAAATGAATTCCCTTTTATTTTTGTCTTGCCTCTAGTATAATCAGAGCTCCCGCCTTGATGCCCATGGGCGAGGCATTCTACCATTGTCGTGGCGTGACCTGAGACCCTGGGGGCCCTGAGGACCCCTCAGCATCCCCCGTGTGCCTTCCGTGCTGTCTGAGTACCCGATTTGGCTTTGGACTACGAGCACATTTCTGACTCAGCACGAGAACCCCATGGCACGGGGAGAGGGTGTGGGGGCACAGCCCCGCCCCTTTCTAGTATGGAGGCAACCTTCCCTTCCCTGCTGTGGAGGCCACTCTTCTCTAGCGCAGAGGCCCCGCCCTGCTGTGGAGGCCCCACCCCTTTCTGGGTGGAGCCCCGCCCCCTCTTCCCTGGCAGCTGACCCCTTGGATCAGTCCCTGTCTTCTTTCCTGTTTTGGCCCCAGCGGTGCATGGTGGTGGTTGGGCCTCTGGAGGGAGCCGAGGTTAGCTCCGTCCCATGGACACGGCCACCTGCAGACCCTCCTGTTGCTCAGAGGACTGCTCGGTGGGGCGATCTCTGTCGGTTCCCCTCACATGGAGAGTAGCAGCCCCTGGCAGACTTGCTGCCCGCTGTGTCCTGCGGGATCCCCAGACCCCGTTTCCAGGAGCTTGGAAGCCCAGGACCTGCCTGTGTGTTTAGAAAGCGTTCCAAGCAGCAAGGACTTCGTTTTGTTGGTTTCTCCTCTCTTTGACATGCTTGTGCAACTGTGTTATACTTTGCTTTGAAATCTTCTTCCCGAGTGTTGACCAGCACTTCCCTGTTCCGGCCCAAACATCTGACCAAGGACGTGCCATGAGGAAGGGACCGAGGCACAGAGTGGTGGGAACCCAGCTTTGAGGGGGTTCGCATCCTGGTGTCTCCCCTTCCTGGTTCTCTGAGGTGTAATTTGGGGATTAAATGAGATGATGCACGATGTACCACAGCGCCTGGCCCCCGTGTCGAAGATGCAGTGTCTGCGTTGTACAGCATCGGGGGCTCAGTGCCCCCACCTCTGAGCCAGGCCAGTGCACGGGCCTGCAGACACAGTGCCTGGCACACAGCGGGGGCTCTGAGAGGACCAACCTCGCCACTGCGCATCTTTCCCAGGCCCAACATTGCCATCAGGCCTGAGCCTGGACCCCTACTCTGTCCTCCCGTCACCCTGGGAGGACCCGCCTTCTCCCTATTGTCAGAAAATGGGCTTGAGATGCACACTGAACGTAAGGCGGCAAGCTCAGGGGTGTCCGTAATCTGATCTGGGCTGCAGAGCTGGCCACATCGGCGTCTGTGGCTTTCCATGGCACAGGGACATGGGCGCCCTGGTGCCGTGCCCTCACATTTAGCGCTTACGCTCAGGACGCCTCCCCAGACCCTGGGACCTGGGCCTGGACCGGGGCTGCCACTGAACGTGAAGCACTCGGAGATGCCAGGTGCACCCTCTTGGTGTGTGCTCCATCAACGTGAGGGGGGGCTGGGCACCCACAGCACTAGTTCTCTGGGGTGGGAGGTGGGCAGGCCTTGTTGATTCTTGTTTCTGCTGTAGATTTTTGCCTGCCAGGGGGCATTCATGGCACCCTGTGCTCCTGCATGCTTGCAAACTGAAGCCATGCCTGGATGACACTCTCCAGGCAGGATGCACGCAGGCCGTTGGTGGGGGGACCCAGGCCTCCCTGGGAGCCCCGAGTGGGCTGTTCTCAAGGACGAGGCTGAAAGGGTCCATGGGATGAGATCAGATGTGCTGGTTTGCTTATCTTTTAAGAAAGTTCTTTTGTTGTGGTGGGGAGGCTGGCGTGGACTGAAGGAGAGTCCACTCTTCACCCATGCATCCATCCACCCACCCATCCATCCATCCACCCACCCACCCATCCATCCACCCTTCCACCCACCCATCCACCCATCCATCCATCCACCCATCCATCCATCCACCCATCCACCCACCCATCCACCCATCCATCCATCCACCCATCCACCCACCCATCCATCCACCCATCCATCCATCCACCCACTCACCCATCCATCCATCCATCCACCCACTCACCCATCCATCCACCCACCCACCCATCCAGCCATCCACCCACCCACCCACCCACCCATCCAGCCATCCATCCACCCACCCATCTAGCCATCCACCCACCCACCCATCTAGCCACCCATCCACCCATCCATCCACCCACCCACCCACCCACCCATCTAGCCATCCACCCACCCACCCATCCATCCACCCACCCACCCATCCATCCACTCATTCAGCCATCTGATGGGCATCTGTGTGGCTCCGACACCTGTGGGGTCCAGGTGAGCAATGGTGAGGCTGATCCTGGGTGGGCAGGTTCATGGCGAGGGCAGGGACACGGTCAGGAGACATGCTGTGATCAGATGATGCCCCCAGTCTTCTGGTATGAGCAGTGGGTGAATGGGGGTGCTGTTTCCTGATACAGGGGAGGCCCTGGAGAGGCGGTAGACCTTAGGGGGAGCATGAAGAGCCCAGGATGGGGTACACTGTGTCCATTGGCCTGCAGCCTCCAGAGGTGATGGCCAGGAGGCCCTCAGCGTGGCCAGGCCGGAGCAGGAGACCAGTCAGGGCTGGCAGCACAGAAGAGCCGTGTGTGCCCGCTGCGGCTCTGGTTCCATGGGGTGGGCTCTCAGGGGGCTCCCCTCAGGCCTCTTTCCTGTTCCGGGGTTCTCTGGTCAGCCTCGGCACACAGGACGAGGCAGATGGGGTGGAGTCTGACCCCCCGCCCCCCCAGCTCTCTGAGGGTAAAGCCAGGACTCCCGAACCCCGCCCGCACTGTCCCCAGGTGTCACCCCCGTCCCCGGATTGGCGCTCGGGGCGTGGCCAGATGCCCTGAGATCAGTTACCAGGGGTGGGAGCCCCTGTCCGGTGGGAAGACAAGCCCGATTGCGGGGGCCTGCGGGGGCTGGGAAGTAGACCTGGTGCCGCACGAGCCTTCGCTTCCAGTCGGCGATGTGCTCCGTGCTCCATTTCCCCGGAGCACTGAGTGTCCTCTCCTGTCCATGAGAAAAATGGCTCAATTGGGCCTGTCGGTATACAGAGCTTCTGTCTCAGAAATAGAGCGAAACTCTCGAAACTTCAGCTAATGTGTGGAAAATGATGCCCTCTTAAAGCCAGTAGGTTGTTGCAGGAGAGAGGAGAGAAAGGGAAAAAACGTTTTCTCAGAAAACACGTCTCCTGGGCTCCGGTCTCTGGAACTAATAAACAGAGAGGGGAAGAGACTCCGGATTTACTCTGTCTTCTGCAGATGGTGCGGATTCTGAAACCCCAAACGCCACAACCACAAAATTAAGTAGAATGTAAGAGGGCCATCCCGGGGGCGTCTCGGGGCCCCCACCTGTGTGTCAGGGGCTTCATCCTCTTTCGCGGCATCCCAGGGACCCCCTGATGCACACCTACTGTGTTCTGCTCAGTGCTCTGTGTGTGCACGTGTCCGTCCATCTGGGCCGGGTGGAGTGAGAGGGAGAGAGGCCGGGCTGGGGCCGGGGAGGCGAGAGCGATGGGGAATCATCCAGGGGCACAGCGGCACCCCAAGGCAGTGACTGCAGCTGACATGTTAGAGATGAGAAAACAGAGCCTCACGGAGTGAGGCGATGGGGTGGCGAGCGGGACGTGCACGTGTCTCTCGGGGCCCCACGTCACGTGAGTCCACTCTCCCGTCGCTGCGGGCCCTGGGAGACCCTGGTGTTTGCTAGACCTGCTGCCCTCACTTGACCCATAAACTGAAGCCTTCGGCTGGCTCTGTCTTCAGGGCAAACCAGGGTGTGTGTCCTTGGCCCAGAACCACCTTGCTGCATCACGGAGACCGGGGAGGTGGGGGATCGCCATCCCGGGGAGCTCAGACACTTTGAGGGGCTCGGGCTTGGTCTCCAGGTCGGCGACAGCGAGTGGGCGTTGACCCCGGTCCCCTGCATCCTGCTCTTTCTCCCCCGCCCCGGATGGCTGGGGGATGAGGTGCTTGCTCAGCTGCAACGCCGGCCCGCCCAGAGGGGGACCCCAGAGTGGGAAAGTTCTCTCCTCCTCACCTGTAGCGTGGACCCCCCTCCTGGCCCATCATGGCCCCGTCTCTATATTGGACGTGGCCTCCATCGCAGTGACAGAAGCCCTGGCTGGCTCAGTACGAGGTACATAATGGGTGGTGCTGTCATCTGGATGGGAGAGCAGGTGATGGGTTTATCTCCCTCATGCCTGAGGGCCACCAGGGGGACCCACGAACACAGGCTGACCAAGCCGCGTGGCACTGAAGGTCATCGACTGTGTCCTGTGCGGCCGGTGTGGGAAGGGATGCTGCCTCCGGGCCGAGTGCACTGACTCAGCGCAGACCCCATCCTAGTTTCCCACGGTATCCCCGCCCAGCATCCCCGTAAAGTGAGAGCCGGGCTTAAGGAACCTGCTTCTGATCAGCTGTTGGCCACAGCCCGAATTTCACCCCTCTTCCCTTCAAAGGCAAGTGCTCAGAAAAGAGTGGCAGATGATGCGTTTGTCCTTGTGCATGGAGGCTCTTAGGAAACTTGAAGGACCATAGCCTGGTAAAAACGACTTAAAATTGACAGTGATTTCCGCAGTGGGGGAAGCCCAGTCACCGCGAGGAGGCCCTGGATAGGTTAAGAGCGCCTCCAGCTTCCGGAATCTTTGTTTTTCTTTTTTTTGCATCAGCACCTTTGTTGAATTTTTCCCCCATGGCTCCACCCCGTGGCTGCAAGATCAACTCCTATCCTGACGTGTAAGCTGGCCTTCTCCAGGCCTTTCCCCACAGCTGGTGCCACATCCCCGCGGGCACACGGGCAGAAGCCCAAGCGTGGTCCTCTGCACTGCCAAGTTCCTCACCCTCCACACCCCACCCACTGTGGACTCCTGCCAGTGCCCTGGGCCTCTCTCCATGTCCTCTGCCACCCCCGCCCAAGCTACCCTTCCTCTGACCTGGCTCAGCCCAGTGACCTCCCGCCATCACCCCAGTCCCCCCTAACCTGCGTCCCTCAGCTTCCAGAGCTCAGCTCTGCCCGGGCCGCCTGGCCTTCTGTTGTTCTTCGTGTGAAGCCCAAACTGCCCGCCTCCCCAGCCCACAGGCCCGTGCCCTCTGACCAGCTGGCTATCAGAAGTGGTGATCCCTTCCAGCTCAGGCCCTTCCCCGTGTTCCTCCAGTTCAGGGTACACCCTCCCCGGGCCACACCTCCCCTAAGGCAGTTAGGACAGACGACACCTCTCCATCCCCTTGCTAGGGCCAAATAATGACCCCCAAAGATGTCCACATCCGAATCCTCAGAACCTGTGACTATGTTACCTCTCGTGGCAAAGAGGACCGTGCAGATGTGATTAAGCTAAGCATCTTGAGATGGGGAGATGATCCTGGATTATCCCCTGGGCCCACCGTTGTCACAGTAATCCTTGTAAGAGGAGGCAGGGGGATCAGGGAAGGAGACGTGACATTGGAAGCAGAAGGTCACAGGGTGGTAGGGGGAGTAGGGGAGAGAAGGGAGCGGGGAGACTGGAAGATGCTGCGCTGCTGGCTTTAAAGACGGGAGAGGCCGCGAGGCAAGGAACGTGGGCAGCTCTAGGAGGTGGGAAAGGCTGGGAGTGGATTCTCCCCTGGAGCCTTCAGAAGGGAAGCGGCCCTGCCCACACCTGGGCTTCAGCCCAGCGACACTGATCTGGTACTCAGACCTGGAGAACTGTAAGATGATACACCTGTGTTACTGTAGCCCTGAAGCTGTAGTAATTTACCACAGCAACCATAAGAAACTCATGCACTACCCAGGGTCCCAGGGTCCCCAGGCTGCCAGGGACCTGAGAATACTGCGGTGTCTGAGCCCGTGGAGAGCCAGGCACCATGGGGTTCCACTGGGGTCCAGGTCGTCCCACACCCTTTTGGTCCCATTGCCATCTGGGGCGAGGGTCGAAGGGCTTCTCCTCGGAATGGAAGGAGCTTTGTAATGTGAGGGCCTGGACGGAAAACAGTGGGCAGGCGTGTGGCCGTGGATGACACTGGAGGGCGTGGTGCCGCTGGCTCAGGCGGGGTGGGGCGTTGACAGCAGCCCCGGCGAGAGGAGGGTGCGGCTCCTCTACCTCCCAGCAGTGGAGACGCAGGTCCTGGATCTAGGAAGGACTGGGACTTGGGGATATTTCCTGGGCCCCTCTGAGCCTTGTTGGTAAAATGGGCTTCCTCATCACAGGGTTTCTGTAAAGGTTGAACGAGGTGCTTTCCGGGGTCCCGGGCACGGGGTCGGGCACCGAGCCATTGCCGTTCCGCGAGCGTTGCCGTGTGTGTGTATCGTTATTCACCGAAGCCACACAGCAGCTGAGCCACAGGTGTCCTCCACCTGCCGGTGAGCAGCCTGCAGCTGAGAGAGATGAAGTCATTCTTCTGGGTCAGGGCAGTGTGGGAGGCGTGGAGGAGCTGGACCCCCGTCTGGGCGGGGGTTCTTACTGCGCCCTCCCTGCCACCCGGGCTCTGTGGCGGGTACAGGGCAAATCCACGGTGAGGCAGAGGGAAGCCCAGGGAAAGCGCTTTGTATGCATATTTCCGGTACGTGCCTGTCGCCCAGCTTTGGCCGTTGCATTCTATCATTCACAAAGGTACTGACCGTGCCTCTCCTCCCCGCATGTGCAAATACCCTGGTTTCCGGGAATCCGGCGAGTTGTGTGGTTTATCCGGTGGCTGCCCGCACTAGGAGAAATCGTCAGACACGAGGGAAAATATAAATCAAAGGAACAGAGTGTCTCATGTACGTACATGGACTTGATTAGTGAGGAGAGTGGGACAAGCCACTTCACCTCTCTCTGAACTAGACGTTGGCTGGAAACAGGGATATCAGCACCTACCTGTGTCATTCTCTGCAGGTGTTTATGGGAAGGACTTGGGGCCGTGTTCGTGCAGTGGGAAGGAGGCCTGATTGGTCAGTGGTGTCAGGCTTGGGTGCCAAAGGGGTAGAGTGGCAGCACCTATGTCACACAGCAGCTGTCTGCACGTGACCTTTGTGGGGCCTTTTATTTCTAGTGTTTTCTGTTCTACTCGTCTTCCTTTGACAAACCAGCCACCAAATAAATACCCCCCACCATGCTGGCTCGTTTGATTGCAAGTAATATGAAGTCACTCAAACAAGAAGAGTAATACATTGGCTTATGTAACTGTGAAGACCAGGGGCAGGGCTTCCTTCAGGCACGGCTTGATCCGGAATCAGATCAAGAATCAGTCTGTCTCTCCCCACCTCTCGGCTCTGCTCTCCTGAGCTTAGGCTTGAGTTTCAGGCACAGTTGGGTTGTTTGGTGGAAAAGATGACCTCTGGCAGCTCCAGGCACATGTGATCCTTGGCACCATGATCTCAGAAGGAGCAGGGGTCCTTTCCCAGTAGTTTCAGCACAGATCCTAAGGAAGACTCCCATTGGCTGGGCTGGGATCATGTGACCTGTTCCTGAAGCAGTGGGTGTGGCCAGAGGGAGCTGGTGCTCTGATTGGCCAGGTCCGGTCATGTGTTCTCTGGGGGGCAGGGTCAGCCCACCCAAGTGGAATATAGTGAAGGGAAGATGGGTCCTCAAGCCTGGCAAGCAAGGTTTTGTGAACAAGAGCAGGTGGAAGAAAGAACAGCCCACGTGTCCGCATCAACCAGCGTTTACTGACATTGCTTCTGTTGAGTTTCTTCTAACTATACTGTTAAAAAAAAAAATCATTCCTTATTTGAGGAATTTTTCTTTCAAATCTCAAACTCCCTCTTCTTGCCTCTTGCAACTCAGCAGTAAGTGTATATTTTTAGCTTGAAAGAAAGACCTCACAGCCAGCCTTGTCACAACTTGCTTTCCCATGGAGGTGCCCTACCCTCACAGCGTTCCAGATGTGGACCCCAATGGGGGTGGGGGGCTTTGTGTGAGGAGCTGTGGGCGGGGGGAGGGTTCCCCATGCCAGCAGGCCCTGAACCCAGGCGAGGACCTGGGGCACTGATAACCTACCTGTCACTGGTCACATCCCCTGCTCTTACTGGGGTGGGGTGAACCTGGGCAGCCACTGGCCTCTCGAGACCCTGTGTCCTCAATGTGACATGATGCGCTCTGCACGGGAAAGAAAAAATATGTCAAAGCTTATGAAGGGCCCAGCACCCGCCTGGGCGTGTAGTAGGTGCTCAGTTAACGCCTGTTCCCTCCCGTGAGCACCCACAGCCCACTGTCTGCAGAGGGCTCGTTGTCAGGGTCCGTCTCATCCATTCTCTCCAGACCAGTGGAGGCTCCTCCTGGGCCAGCGCCACATCTTATCCAACTTTACTGCCCAGGCCCGTTCAGGACAACCACATCATGGGCCCCTGGGAACTGACTAGAATGTGCCACATCAGCTCCCAGCGCTGGGGGCGTGGGGACAGGGGGATGGCGTCAGGAGATGGAGTGAGCCCTAGCGTTTGTTCCCAAAGACTGGAATGAGTCCAACATAGCTCAAACACAGATCTGCCGGTGACAGGGCTGGGGGAGGGCTGGTGGTGACCGGAGATAGCCACTCCTCTTTTTTTTTTTTTATTGGGGTATAGTTGTTTTACAATGTTGTGTTTGTTTCTACTGTACAGCACAGTGAAGTAGAGTTCCCTGTGCTACAGGTTCTCATTAGTTATCTATTTTATACTATTAGTTAGTGTGTATATGTCAACCCCAAACTCCCAATTCATCCCCCCCCTTTCCCCGCTTGGTGGTGTCCCTATGTTTGTTCTCTATGTCTGTGTCTCTATAAAGAAGATGTGGCACATATATACAATGGAATATTACTCGGCCATAAAAAGGAGCGAAATTGGGTCATTTGTAGAGATGTGGATGGACCTAGAGACTGTCATAGAGAGTGAAGTAAGTCAGAAAGAGAAAAACAAACATCGTATATTAACGCATATATGTGGAATCTAGAAAAATGGTCCAGATGAACCTGTTTGCAAGGCCACTCCTGTTTACAATGCAGGGAGACAGTGTCTTTTTGTTCCTCGTGTGTGTGTGTGTGTGTGTGTGTGTGCGTGCGCGCGCACGCCAGGGGGGCTCCCTGGCCCTGAGCAACCCTAACACCGTGCTGTGGGGGGTAAAGGTTGGAGTCAGTGGGGACCTGGGTTCCGGGCCTGCCCCTGCCTTGTCCTCCAGGGCTGCCTGCAGAGGACAGCATCTCTCTGGGCCTCAGCTTCTGCACCTGCAAGAGGAATGTCAGCCTCCTGCAAGTCCATGGTCCCCCAGCACTGCAGCTTTTTGTGGCTGTGGGGCTTTGGTGGCGGTTAGCAGAAGCCAGTGCAAGCCTGCAGCAGCAGAGGGATCTTTACTGGAAAGACGTCAGATGGAATTAGAACCCCAGGAAAGTGGCCGGCAAAGGGCAGGGAGGCTGCAGGGGCAAAGAACCCAGCGTCACCCACCCGCGTGTCTCCGAGAGATCGTGGACTTGCCACTTGTGAAGGCAGAGGGGCCTTGACGGATGGTCCCAGGGTGACAGTGGGAGGTGGGAGAGTCTCCCCAAATAAACGGGAGTGGGTGCCTGTGACTGCACGTCCTTTGTCCTAAGGGGGAAATAAAAGGTCCAAGTGTCCGAGCCCCTCTGTCCATCTTTCTGACAGGGGACCACAGGGTACGGTAAGAGACAACGTTGGTTCCAACGTGACCCTCCTGTTTGTCAGCCAGGGTGCCCTTGGACCTGTTACGTAACGCCTGGGCCTCCTGGTTCCTCTGTGACACAGATGGATGACGGCAGGCCCACGGGGGCATAGCTGCTGTGCACCGTTGGGGGCTGAATAAGGTCCCCTAAAGACGCCCCCATCCTAAATCCCCCAACCTATGAATGTCACCATAAATGGGTGGGAACAGGGATTCTGCAGACGGGATTAGGTTAAGGATATTGAGATGGGAGATTATCCTGGATTATCCGGGTGGGCCCGGTGTCATCACAAGGGTCCTTATCAGAGGGTCCGAGTGAGAGACTGAAGACACTGCGCTGCTGGCTTGAAGACAGAGGAGGGGCCACGAGCCAAGGAATGCGGGCGCCTCGAGAAGCTGGAGAAGGAAGGAAATAGATTCTCCTCTGGGGCCTCCAGAAGGAACCAGCCTCACTGACATTTTGACACTTTGACAACTTGATTTAAGCCCCATAAGCTTCATTGCAGACGTCTGATTCCAGAACGGTAAGGTAATACATTGGGCTTGTTCACAGCCACTAAGTTTGTGACGCTGTTACAGCAGCTACAGGAAACATCACACGCTCCCGGCACCCGCTGTCCCCTTCCCTAGCATTTCAGTGGGAGAGACGCCCCACAGCAGGATCCCAACCCACGTCACCTCCCTCCACCCTTTCTCCATACGAGGGACACCTCGAGGTGCTGTGGCCACAGAGGCTCCCACCCGGGAGGCAAGGACTGCAGACCTGAGACCCACCATCCTCGGCGCTGTCACCTTGAGCAAGTTCGAACCTTTGGCACACGCTCGCCACTCACCGTCTTTGGAGGGACGCTTCCTCCCGCAGTCTGGAGAGAGCGGCGCGCCTGCTAAATGGGGAACCGTGACCCGCACTTCCCAGGCTGCGGGCGCTCATCCTTGTTCAGGTCAAAGATCTAGCACCCTGGACCGGCAAGAGAGCCCCAGAGTGGGGACAGGGCTGCTGGGGGCCAGGGGGCCACCTGCCCAGCCTCTGTCTCAGCCTTTGTTGTCTACGTGGGATGTCTGATCAAGGTCGAGCTTTAATAATTGCGCTAACAGGTGCAGCGACTACCAGGGACTTGGCCTCTCCTTCCTGCTACTCTGTTCCTGAAGTTTTATGACCACCCCCTTCATTGCTTCTAGCTTGCCATGCAAGAGATGCCGGATGGAGCTCTAAAAAACGTGATTGAAATTCTTAAGGGAAAATAACTTTGCTATCGCGGGCCTGAATCTCTCAGCCCATCCTCCCCTCGTTCCTACCCCGAGAAAGGATTGCTTTTATAAATGGGATTCTCGGGCCAGAGCTCGGTGGGGCCTGTCCCTCCAGCCCGGTTTGGTGGGTACACGGTGACCCCCTACTCTGTGCGCTACCGAAAAAAATAAGGATCCTCCTAAGGCCCTGCCACGGTGAGTCTCAAAGTCCAGGAGAGCCGACAGACGAGGACACGGGCGGTCCTAACACGGGTGGGTCACGCATGCTGGGCCAGAGGGTGGCCGAGGGCTGGAACCTGCAGCGGGGCGCCAAGCAGAGACCACGGCGCCACGTGGCAGCCAGGAGCCCACCCAAGTGGGCACAGCGCCAAGGGCAGCCGTCCTCCCGTCTCATGTCTCACGGTCGGGCTGGGTGGGCTTTGCCGCCATGAACTTGGTGTCTGGTGTGAATTCCCAACTCCCTCCCCCCAGACCTTGGCCGCCTCTCCGTGTGAACACAAGGCAGCCTGGTAGCCAAGCTGCTCATCAGATGACTTTTATGTTATTTTAAAAAATCGATCAGCACCTCCTGGGCCGGGTCCCAGTCCGTGAAAGGAGACTGTGATTAGGTATAGGAATAAACTGTAATACCACACAAATAATACCACCACGTAATCACTCAGGTACAGGAGAATAATTACACGGGCAATCATGCTCTGTAGCTGTCAGCGCTGCCCGCCCCACGGATCCTGGTGCTCTTAATGGTTGCAGACGCCGTAACTGCTCCGCGCAGCCCATAGATACCTAAGGACACAGCCAGATAGGAATTCTAATTGTCATGTAATTAGAAAGCTATTAAATCGTTATTTGTCCCACATCAATTAGCCAGTGTATGTCCTCCAAAGTCCTGTGATACTTTTAGCAAAATGTGGCCATCTCCCTCACCGGCAGGGAAATAAATACCTTTTCTCCCCTAGAGCGAGGGCCCTCGTGAGACGAGCACAGGAAGTTTCTAAGGGTCCTCAGTGGTGTGTGTGATGTCACTGGGGTTTCTGTTCTCTGAGTTGACCAGTCGTTTTCCTGGCCTTTGCATAGAAGATAAAGATCCCCAGGAAGGGGTCTTTGCCCCCCTGGCCACCAGCACTTTCACCGAGGCATAGAGGGTGATCCTGTGCTGAAACCTGGCTGGTGGTTGGGACTTCCCTGCTGGTCCAGTGGTTAAGACTCTGCGCTTCCAATGCAGGGGGGGCACGGGTTCGATCCCTGGAAGGGGAACTAAGATCCCCCATGCTGCGCGGAGTGGCCAAAAAATAAAAATAAAAAACCTGGATGGGGACAGGAAGGCTGCCAGGGTAGGGGTATCTCTAGACCACGGCACTGATTTCTCAGACAAAACAGTGTCAGCCACTGCCCCAGGCTTCCTCAAGTTCCCCGTAAACCGACTGGGAAGAAGGAGCATAGATAAAATGCCAGAAACAGAGACCAAGCTGGGACCTGAGACCAAGCTAGGACCTGAGACCTTCCACTTAGCAGAGCGCTCGTGAACCAGAGCAGCCCTGCCCACCAGCAAGAGGCTGGGAAACCCTCCATCAAAGGCCCAGCTGGGTGGGCATCTCGGCGAAGGCATGCTGTTCCCTCCCTCTGCCCCACCTACACCCCGAGCCTCTGTACTTGCACAGCCTATAAGGCAGGAGTGGGGTGTGGGTACCTCTGTGGGGAGATTACGTCCTGTGGTTCGCGGTCCCTGCAGGACAGTCAGTGTGGGTGGAAGGCGGAAGTTTAGGAGAAAGGACAGTGATGAAATGCAGCTCCCAGAGAGAAGGAAGAAGTGGGAAGGGAGCGAGGGTGTTAAGGAACGCTTGTAAGACACCAAAATTTCAATGACAGACCAAGGGCATCTCAGAGGCGTGAGGAGGCAGGATGGACACCACGGGGAAAATGAATCAGTGATGCGGAGGAGAAACTCCGGAAGTTCTCACGAATAAAGAGGCTCGAGGGGCTTCCCTGGTGGCGCAGTGGTTGAGAGTCCGTCTGCTGATGCAGGGGACGCGGGTTCGTGCCCCGGTCCGGGAAGATCCCACATGCCGCGGAGCGGCTAGGCCCGTGAGCCATGGCCGCTGAGCCTGCGCGTCCGGAGCCTGTGCTCCGCAACGGGAGAGGCCACGACAGTGGAGAAGCCACAACAGTACCACACACACACAAAAAAGAGGCTGGAGACAACAGGGTCATAAGAAGGAAGATGCTACACAGGGAAGGAGAGAGAGGGCCTGCCAGAGAACTACAGGCGTATCCAAATAAGAATCTGGAGCAAAGGGACCAGAAGCAGTGATCAAAGATTGAGGGGTGGGGTTTGGGGAGTGGGTGAGTTTTTCAGAGAAATAAAAAAGTCCTTGTTAAGCCTCCCTCACATTCTGAATTGTTTTCTTTAATTACGAGAGGAAAATGTCTTTTTTCTCAAAAGAGAAAAATTGTTTATAAAAGAATGAAAGCCAGGCCACTACAGACATGTTTTCAGTATTAAATTTCAAAATAATAGAATGGGGCTTCCCTGGTGGCGCAGTGGTTGAGAGTCCGCCTGCCGATGCAGGGGACACGGGTTCGTGCCCCGGTCCGGGGGGATCCCACATGCCGCGGAGCGGCTGGGCCTGTGAGCCATGGTCGCTGAGCCTGCGCGTCCGGAGCCTGTGCTCCGCAACGGGAGAGGCCACAACAGTGAGAGGCCCGCATACGGGAAAAAAAAATAATAATAACAATAGAATGGATTTCGAGGTCTGCAGATAAGTACGGAAAAGCTGGGATCTCAGAATTTAATCCCCAGCTCAGCTGTCATGTGTAGGTTTAGGGAATACCAAGGCCTCTAACTTATATGGCCAGGCATCAGTCTCGAAAGGGAAATGCCCTGAAGACATCTTCTGGCAGCAGAGAGATGGGTTAAGCTGAGGGCAGTTGAAGGCCGAGAAGGTCTGGCGTAGAAGCAGGGGAGGACTGAGGCCAGGTAGACACCAGATGCAGCTCAAACAGGTGTTGTAACAATGGATAGAAACAAAATGCACATGTCAAAAATATATTTTTTGGAAAGGAAAAGCTTTCCTCCGAAATCTGGTTAATAGTAATAAGGACTGTGATGCTGGGAAACGGGAGGAGGAAGATGAAGGTGGGAGAGAAGCTTCCAGACTCCTTTCCAGACATCGAGGGAAGTCAAAGCCACGCTTCGTTCCTTATTTTGGAAAAAACATAAACTGAAGAATATTCTTTAGAAACTTTAAATAATCTTTAGTGGAGTCCAATCAGAGAGTTCACTGCCCACATCCCTGGAGAAGATAAATGCAAGTAAAACGACCATGTGGCAAGAGACAGGAGTGCGTGACACAGCAAGGAAGTGTTTAGAACAGCGCAGCTGATGTAAGTCACACATCACTCATGACCGTGAAGTAGACCTTGACTCCTTGCCCTTGAGCGCTCAGCCTCCTGGGAGGGATGGACCGGGGACGCAGGACGCCAAAGGGGGAACCTCACCTGCTTTAAAATACTCCCGGGGGTCTCACCTGATGCCCTTCTGATGCTGGAGGATTGAATACTGGGAACTGGAAGATGCTTTGCCAGCTGTGACGTGTGAAAGGTGTTTCTCATCACGGATGGTTAGATGACACCAGTGAGTGACATTATGATATTATTTGAGGGACTAGAGAAGGACCGCCCCCCCCCCCCATCATATCCTCTCTATGCTGACCCATCCCAGCCCTCTTTCTGAGAACATCTTCCCTGGGAGGTGACTCTGGTGCTAGACATACCACCAGTAAAGTTTCAAGTCCCCAGGTAGACTTAACAAACACCTTTGAAGTAGTTAGAGGTAAACTATTTAGAATATGTGGAAATAGAAAGATGAAAAAGGTGCCTGCACTGTCCTCAGGACATGTTTTTTGTGAACAAAAGTATAGAAAGTTATTTAAACACATTTAAGAAGATGCCAGGAAAGGAGGACTATACTGTGTTGATGGGTCGGGGGGAAACCAACTTAGTAAAGAAGTCGGTTCTTCTCAAACATATCTGTAGACAATGCAATTCTGCGTGAAAACACCAGTAGGTTTGGAGTCGTTTCGTTTTGTTTGAACTTAGCGAGCGGATTTGGAAATGAATATCGAAGAGCAAAGGACCGAGAATGGCCGAAGAAGGCTCAACGCCCCTCAAGAGCAAAGCAGGTGCCTGGCTTTACTGAAAACACCCAGAATCATCACAACGACTGGCATACTTTGGAAAGACAGATTGACCGATGGGACCAAATCTAGTGCCCAGAGACAGACCCAGATACGTCCAGAAACCTTAGGCCCTGCTGGTTGGCGGGGCTAGGGATGGAGTATTTAACATGGTGGCAGGGCAATGGGTGATGCCCTTGAAAATAAGTGAGACTGAACCCCCATCCTCACTACGTAACATTCATTTCCGGTGAAATAGACACCTGTACATGAAAGACAAACCCATACATCTCTTAGAAGATGAAACAGGGGAATATTCTCCCGACCTTGTCATAAGGAAGGATTTCTCCAACAAGACAAAGCTCAAATCTTGAAGGAGATGGAAAACTTGAACGCTTACGTATGCTTGTGGATAGAGCGGGGCATTTGGATACCAGGCAGAGACACGGAATTAAGTGCCAACGTCGGGCTTTGCAACGTTGAGATTTGTGGGAGCCTCAAGGAAGGCCAGATCCCTGAGAGAAATGCCACGTGGGCTGAGCTGGCCACGCGAGGGAAAGCAGGGAGATCAGGGCACTTGAGAGAGGCTTGATGACATAAATGTCCTGGTGTGGAGAGACAGGTGTGTAGGGACGGGTGTGTGTGGACAGGTGTGAGGGATGCAAGCTAAGTGCTTGGAGGCTGAGGTGCTGAGGCTCAGGGGAAAATGCAGAGAAGTCGTCACAGCCGTAACTCTGCCCGGAATCCTCCACTTGGCCCGGCAGATCACTGGGCTGATCACAGGAGGAGGACGGAGAAGCATCGTCCAGGTGCGTGTCCTGTTTACGCCTCTCCTGGAAGCCGGAGTTCAGATCCAAAACACGCAGACGACCTGCTGGGACCCCTTCAGGATAAACACACCCTGTGCATGAACGTGATGGTAATTGCATGAGACGGACCATTTCAGAACCTCCGGCTGGGTGAGTGGGTCGCTGTTAAACTGCCTCGTTTTAATGGCCACTTTCCCGAGGAGCAGTTATGTACAACCGCCTCCGAAATTGTCTGGGAATGACTTACCGCGGGCAGCGTTCTGATGGTGCTTTCTAGCAGAGACACACAACTCCCCGCCCACCTGCGTGGGCTGGCGGAACCCGGAGGAAAACGCCAGCACCCTCACCAGCCTGTGCAGGCAGGCGGGTGAGGAAGATCCAAAGTGGGGTCCACTCAGTGGTGCCCTGGGAATCTCTCCACCCAAAGCCAACATTTGGGAAAAGCACCCCGTTCTCACTCATCCGTCAATTATTTAGTGTTGGAGATAAGAAAAGGAACAAAACAGCACGCATGCTCTCCTTCCCCTGAGGGAAAGTGGCATTGACTCAAGCAAACCCTGGTGGTGGAGGTAATGCACAAGTGTTAGGAGAACACATTGCTTTAAAAGTCGCTCTGGCAGAGGGTTATGGGGAGTTCTCCATGCAAAAGGGGCACTTGAGCCAAAATCCGAAGGCAGGAGTTACATAGGTGAAAGGTGGGGAGGAAACAGCAGGTGCAAAGGTCCTGAGGCTGAGAGAGCTGGAGGAAAGCCAGCGTGGTTGCAGAGCCATCTGGGGAAACTGTTCAAAAGGAATAGATGAGATGGTTTGCAATTAACATAGCAATTGCCCACTAGCAAAAGGTGCATCTAAAGTGGTTTAAGAGTTCTGGAAACAGTCTGTGTATTACACACTCCACTAACATCTTAACAGTCATTGACTCCCAAGAGAGATGGAAACTAATAAAGGGTGTTAAACAGAGAATGACAACACTGGGGTTGTATTTGAAAAGGTCTCCTATGGTGGGGTAGGAGGAGACCCAGCTGGAGGCCACTGCCGTCATCCAGGTGAGGGGTGATGGAGGTCTGGACTGTGGTAGTCGGGTTTCAGCAATGGGAACAGTGGGGTCACCCCTCTGAAGCCGGAGATGCTGGGGGAGGAGTGGGTTTGTGGGTAAAAATAATGAATTTTCTCTGGAGCATGTTGATCTTGGAGAACCTTGAGACGTCGAGTGGGAAGCAGACATTTGGATGTGTGAGCGAGGAGCTTGGAGGAAGCGCTGGGCTGGAGACGCCTGTGCAGCATGTGTCAGCTAGAACTTGGGCACCGAGGAATTCTCCCAGAGGGGATGTGGAGAGCCAGAGAGGAAGAGGCCTGGCCCCAGAGCTGACGGGCTGAGCTAGACACTGTGCAAAGACAGAAGAGATCCAGACCCAGTCCTAGGCTGGTGGGAAGTATACGCAAGTCCAGTCTGCACAAGAAGAAGAGTTCAAGAAGATGCAGTCAGAGAACTAGGCTCCAGAATTTGCTGTTCATCCACCCATCCATCCACCCATCCATTCATCGACCCACCCACCCATTATCCATCCGTCCATCCATCCACCCATCCTTCCAACCAACCATCCACCCACCCACCCATCCATCCACCCATCCATCCACCCATCCATCCATCCATCCATCCATCCATCCATCCATCCATCCATCCAACCAACCATCCACCCACCCATCCATCCACCCATCCATCCACCCATCCGTCCATCCATGCATCCATGCATCCATGCATCCATGCATCCATCCATCCAACCATCCACCCACCC
>NW_020837950.1:72255312-72255407 GCF_003676395.1 Aethalodelphis obliquidens
CCATCCATCCATCCACCCATCCACCCCTCCACCCATCCACCCATCCACCCATCCATCCATCCACACATCCACCCATCCACCCATCCATCCATCCA
>NW_020837950.1:72255507-72434755 GCF_003676395.1 Aethalodelphis obliquidens
ATCCATCCATCCACCCATCCATTCATCAACCCACCCACCCATTATCTATCCATCCATCCAACCAACCATCCACGCACTCATCCATCCACCCATCCACCTACCCATCCATCCACCCATCCACCCATCCGTCCATCCATCCATCCATCCAACCAACCATCCACCCACCCATCCATCCACCCATCCATTCATCCACACATCCATCCATCCATCTGCCACCCACCTACCCATCCACCCACCCATCCATCCATCCACCCATCCACCCATCCATCCATCCACCATCCATCCATCCACTGACTTTTCCATCGATCCATCGATCTGCCACCCACCTACCCATCCACCCATCCACTTTCCTTCCCTCTCTTCCTCCCTCCCTCCCTTCCTTCTTTGTTTCCATCCATCCATCCCATCCATCCACCCTTTCTCCCATTTCACCCGTGCCAGGTACACCACTGAGACACTCTCTGCTCAATGGAGAGACAAGTGTGCAAACATCACATACAAGGAGGGCAGTTGTCACCATGTAGTCCTCCCGTGGGGACACAGAGGAGGGGCAGTTTAACCTGCCTTGTCTGTAGGGTAAGGGATTGGATGAGGGACAGCTCCTCAGGATTGTGAAGGATCTATCGGAGACCGAAAAGGAGAAAGGGACTCAGTATCCTGGAGAGAACTGCATGTGTGGCGGCTCGGAGAGGTGAATGCCTAGGTTGGGTCTGGCTCACCTTAGGGCTGGCGATTGACAAGGAGTAGATCAGAAGAGTCTGCCATTAGCTTATCAATTACTCATGAGCCAGCTGGTGCTTCCAAAGTGTTTGCAGGGACTTGAAACTGTCTGTATATTAAATTATCATTTACCTGCCTAGAGTCACTGAATTCACTCATTTAGTTCAATTAATCAGTCACTCAGTCAGTTAGTCATTCTTCCTAGAAAGAACCTGAGGTCTTTCCATGTTCCTTCCTCTTACACTGATCTCAGATTCATCACCCAACTGGGCAGAGGATGGGGATGGAGCGGAGGCATATCTCTTCTCGTACCTGAGCCTCCATTAATTCATCTGTAAATTGGGGTGGGTGGCACTGTTCCGGCTTCTGCCTGTTGTGTGATACAAATGACGTACAGATAAGAAAAGGCTCTGAAGACTGTCTGTGCTTTATAGACTGTACAGCGTCCTGGCAATGCAAGGACTCTTCATCACACTGATTAAGTAGATAGAGATTAATAGCCAAGCATGAAGCCTGAGAATTGGGTTAACTGCTCTGGGCTAGATTCTATTATCATAATGATAATCATTTGTTCGCCCAATGAATATTTACCAAACGCTTCTCCCGTGTCAAGTGCCTTTAAAAAGGGTCCGTCCTCCTATGGGTGAGCCATTTGAAGAAACTTGCTTTGCAAATGCCTCTGGGAAAAGCACGGGGGGTACCGGGGCTCCTCTGGAGAACGTAGTGGTTGGAGCTGAGACTCAGTCCACGTGATGCCGCCCCCTGTATGGGTGACGCCTTCGCTGGAGAAGGAGTGGAGCTGGGAGCACAGCGGCTGGCATCGGATGAAGAGCAGCTCCCAATAGCCACGTTCTAAGCGCTTTGTATCCATTGGCACATTTCATGCTACGACAAGATGAGGAAAGTGAGGCTTGGGGAGTCTGTAGGGTGACTTGCCTACAGACACAGAGAAGAGAAGCAATGGGGCCGGGGTCCAGCCAGGTGGCTTCCCTGGTAAAGCCTCTGGTTTTTCCTGCAGCAGGAGAGCAGGGGGTGTCTGTGGAGGGAGGAGGGGTCCCCTCCTCCCAAGGCTGCCTTGGGGTGCTGGAACACTCCGCCTTCAGCTGGCCAAGGTGACCAGAGACACTTAAATGGGGGAGGGATGAATAAACTCCATTTGGAGACATGTCCTTAGGGCCAGTCTGGCTCTCTCAACCTTGGCACTGTTGACATTGGGGCTGGGTAGTTCTGTGACGTGGGCAGGGTGCTGATCTGTGCACTGGGAGGTGTTTAGCAGCGTCCCTGGCCTCTCCCCACTAGATGCCAGCAGTACCACCCTCCCCGGGTGACAACCAAAAACGTCTCCAAAGATTGCCAATTGACCCCTAGAGGCAAAAGTCCCTGCAGTTGAGCCACTGCGTTAGACTGAGGAAGACCCAGATGAACTGTCCGCCTCCCAGTTGATGGGGACCCCTCTCCCAGGTGACAGGACAAGACCCCAGCTCTCAGAGCAGAGCTACAGGGGGAATCCCAGCTCCCTGGGCTGGGCCGTGACCTTGGGCGTTTGACAATGCGATGTGGGCAGGAGCTAACGTTAAGTGTGGCCCCGCCTGTGCCCCGCCCTTCGCCCTGCCAGCCGGGTCTGCAGGGACGTTTGGCATCTTCCCTGGGCAGATGGGGCCGGCTCGCAGACTCCCAGGGGAGTCCCCTGGCCCCAGGCCTCATTTCCTCCCCGCTCCAGCCCGTCCCCCAGGATCCTGGGCTGACCTTCCCCGGCCCCGACATGGCCCAACCCCAGGGGTCCTCTCTGCCCTCCTCTGACCCACCTTGCCCTTAACCTTTGATCCAGCAAATGTCACTCCTCCCCTGACCCTGGCGCCAGTTTTCCTTGTTCTCTACACATTCGGAACTAGGTCTCCTCTGTGTCTTCTGCTGTTCCAGCAGTGCAGCGGGGACGTGGGTCTCTCTGGGGCGCTCTGCCCCAGCCCTCCCTCCCCCGCTGGACTCTGCTCTGCCCTCAAAGCCCACCCTATGTGCCCCTCCTCCATGAGAGCTCATGGTCCCTACACCCACCAGCGTCCCCTGAGCCCCTCCTGCAGCCCCTCTGAGCTCTGCACAGACCCGGCCAGGCCTGGTTCATCTCTGACCCCAGTGAGATGGTCCAGGTCCCAGCCCGGCTCTGCAAAGCTGGACTAAAGTGCACTGAAGCTGCAGATGGCCCGGTGGACACCCCAAGCCACTGTAGGGGACCAACGGTGACATGGGCACCTTGGGAGGGACAGACGGAGCGCAGCGCGTGCCCCGAGGACTCATGCAGGACTTCAAGGCCCGGAATGGTGGGGCAGGCAGTCTGGACAGGCAGAGGTCCCGAGGATGGCATCAGGGAAGGCCCAAGTAGGCGGTCACCACCTGTACCAGGGTCTCCAGCTGCCCGAGCCCCTGGCTGGGGCCAAGGCGCTGCGGGAGGTGGCACAGCACGAAGGGCCTGGGTTGGGACCCACGGTGCAATCTCGGACAAGTTCCCATCTGCCCTGTGCCTCAGCTTCCTCATCTGTAAAATGGGGATGACAGCAATACCGTCCCCCGGGTGGTTGTACAAGAGGAGTGAACTGCCCCCACACGGGCTTAGCCCGGTGGCTGGTACCCGGCGACCACTCACAGACACCCACATCTGCCATCATCTGTGCTCAGGAGGTGCGACCCTCGGCCATGCCACAGACGCTGTGGAGCTGGGACATCGTTCCCTGCCATTCTGGTTGGGAAGCAGGCACAGGACCGACTGTCCTTTCCATGCCTGTTGGTGACAGGCTGGCTGAATTGCTGAAGCCTGGCCAGGACTCCAGGGACATGTAATGCTCTGACAAATGCTCCCATCCTGGCAGCTGAGAAGTGCAGGAAAAATGCTGGCCGCCGAGCCCACCGAAAGAGCTGGTAATTACCTTTATTGATCTGTTTGTTCTGTTTCGTTCATCCCTATCCGGCTGGCCGGGGTTGGGGAGCTTCGGGCAGACTGTCCGGGTTTGGTTGTCTTTATTTACTCGACGGTCTAAGGAACCACGAAGAGCACAGCATCTTAGGGTGAGGGTGGGATTGTGGGTGGAAGGGGAGAGTGAGGGCTGGTTGTCATTCACCCGAAAGGTAATTTCTGAGGAATTCTTCGGCTGGAGGCAGGGTGGTCGTGGGAAGGAAGAAGGTGGACCCAGCTGCTGGGCAGACGGGGGTTGTGCCTCCCCTCCTTGATGGCAGGTGCTTCAGCCGTCAAGAGGGGAGAAGGGGATCCCAGGGCCCATTCCCTGAGCCACTGGGAGGAGGGAAGGAGAGGATTCACGTACAGCATCCAAGGCGCTGCCCAGCACGCCGTGCACAGCCCCCCAATCACGGGGCTCTCCCGGCCCCTGCCCGGGCACAGCCAGGTTCAAAGGAGGGAAAGGAAGCCGGCTCAGGGCGTGGGCAGCCCGGCCGCCGAGACCCTCACGCTGTCACCTTCCTATGGCTCTTCTGCACGCCTGCTGTAGTGGGGATCCTTCTTCTTCTTTTGATGTCAGTCCTTTTAGGACCAATAATAAGTCCTTTTCAGCATGCGGATGATCTCGGAGACGCTTGTTTCCCTCGTCGACAGACACTTATCTCCCTGTCCACAGAGGCTGGTGTGGCTTAAAATGCAGGCCTGGTAGTTAGAGAGGCTGAGGTTTGCCAAGCGGGATGGAAGCAAAGCCTTCTGGTCAGCGGCTGCGAGAAGCGAGGTGGATTTGGCCGCTGTTTCCGGGGACGGTGGTGAATGGGCGACAGGCGCAGACACCTAGGCTGGAACCCAGACTCTGACTCCGAGCCGAGCCTTCTTCCCAGCCCACCCGGTGAACAGTTTTAGCCACACCCTCATTCGCCCCACCCGGCGGATCTTGCCCAGGTCAGGGTGACTTAAGACGCGTCTCCCGAGAGAAGAGCTGGTGTCCAGCAAACGTCTCCTCTTGGGGATGGGGGCACAGTGGGAGCCTGGACCAGAGCGGGCGTCTCCTGTCACCTTAGTTGATCTGCACAGCGCACTGTGGTGGACACCAGTGACTTAGCTTCTACCCCATGGAGTTGAGAGCCTAGTGTGAGAGCAAGCATTGACTGAATAATTGCCTGATTAATTATAATTAGCTATCGATTTTAACTAATTATCCCTCACTGTTAATTGTACTTAATTATCCCTGTGACCATATAGCAAAGCACGTGACCCACTTTGGGAGCAGCTGGGGAGAGAGGGCTGTGCTGAGGAAGTGTGTGGTCTGTGATCATAGCATGTGCAAAGGCCCTGGGGCCAGAGAGATGGGTACAGAGAGGTGGAGACACCTGGGATGGGGCTGGGAGGTCAGCGAGCTCTGAGGCTGTGGTGGTGATAGCGAGTTTGGTTTTGCTCAAGAACAGGGGTGGGCCTTTCCATGCAAGGCTGAATAGTAATGGCTTTGTGGGGCCCACACTGTCTCTGTTCCATATTTTTCTTTTCTTTTTTTGTTTTGATTTGTAGTTTTTTAATATATAACCTGTATTTGTTTCCTGCGGCTGCTGTAACAAAGTACCATGTAACGAAGTCCCATAAACTGGGTGGCTTGAAACAACAGAAATTTATTCTCGCACAGTTCTGGAGGCCAGAGTCTGGAATCAAGGTGTTGGCAGGACCACGCGCCTTCCAAACACTCTAGGGAAGAATCTTTCTTTGCCTCTTCCGGCTTCTGGTGGTGTCAGCACACCTTGGCTTGTGGCTGCTTCCCTCCAATCTCTGCTTTGTCAACACATGGCTTCTCCTCCTCTGTGTATGGCTGTGTCCCGATCCACCTCCTCTTATGAGGTCACGGTCATTGGATGTAGGGCTCAGCCTGCTCCAATATAACCTCATCTTAACTAATCATGTCTGTGGAGACCTTATTTCCAAAGAAGGTCCCATTCTGAGGTTATGGAAAGGATATGAATTGGGGGGAACACTATTTAACCCACTACAAAACCCTTTAAAAATGTAAAAAGAATTCTTAGTTCCCCAGCTGTACAAAAAACAGACCACATAGGGCTTCCCTGGTGGCACAGTGGTTGAGAGTCCACCTGCCGATGCAGGGGACACGGGTTCGTGCCCCGGTCCAGGAGGATCCCACATGCCATGGAGTGGCTAGGCCCGTGAGCCATGGCCGCTGAGCCTGCGCGTCCGGAGCCTGTGCTCCGCAACGGGAGAGGCCACAACAGTGAGAGGCCCACGTACCGCAAAAAAAAAAAAAAAAGCAGGCCACAGGCAAGATTCATCCAGCAGGGGGCAGTTTGCCACCCCCTGGTTTAGAGGAACAGAAGCCGAGAATGGGTGTCCTCCCTTCTCTGCCGATGGAGGGGCCGAGGGACGGGCTTGCAGGTGGGCACCGTGCGGGGAAGCTCGACGTGCGGGGATCCATCTCACTCCCTCTCCTCAGGGATTGTGCAGACGGTTACCGTGTGTCGCCGTAGGCCTGCCCTCTGGACTGGGAACAGAGCAGTCAACACCGTGCACAGTAGTCCCTCTTGGAGCCTCCGTCCTTTTCTTCCATTTTACCAACAAGAAAGTTGAGTCTCAGGGGAGTGAGTGACCTGTCCAGGGCAAGCAGGCTACAGCAGGCAGTACAGGAGGTGGCTTGAACTGGCCCCAGTTCCGACTGTTACTGAGTCCACACACCTTGTCTCGACTACCCTGCACCATCTCCCCACTGGCCAGGTCTCACCATCTTCATGCAGAGCAAAGTCTTTGGGGGGATTATTTCCTCTGCAGGTGGAGCTCTTCTCTTCCCGCTGGGTGGGCATCACCGCTGACTGGGATGGGAAGCACGCTCCCAGAACCCCAGGGTTTGGAAGGGAGTCTGACCAGCCCCAGCCGCCTCCTAGAAGGACTCCCCTTGAACAGATGCCGTCTTTCTTTGCTTACATACTTCCACTGACGGGGGACTCACTGCCTCTAACGCACTGCTCAGCTGGGAAGCTCAGTCCTACACGTTCTAGTTTACGAAGAGGGAGCTTATTCCCACTCCCCACACCAGCACACATTCATGCCTGTTTATCTGATGTGCACTTACGTGTTCTAGAATCAAAAACAGTCTTGTCATTTTTCAAACTGTTGTCAACACAGAGGGCTTTATTGCTTTTGACTATCGCTAAGCAAGGCAAGTGGGAACAATTTGGCTAAAATGTAAACTACCTAATTCCAGTGAAACAATACTTGTTGCAGATTACTTTATGAAACATAAAATGTCAGCTTAATTTATTTGATAACATGTTTCTGCTTTGCTTTTCTTCCAAGTGGGGTGTTTCTGCTTTAGCAGAAAGAAACCTGCCAGGGCAACGGCATAAGACTTTAGCTTAAGCTCGAAGGATACTTCTCGGTGGGCATGGGGAGAATTTCATCTCCCTGCTTTGCTGAGGACTTGTGGGCTGGGCCATGTCCTGCACGGGGAGGGCTGTGGGTGCAGACCCGACTGCAAATCTCTGCGGTCCGTCCTCTGTCCAGCTGGTGGCGGAGGAGTCGGTGAGTCTCACAACTGAGGCTGCCCATCTGTGAAAAGGAGATTTTTCTGCCTCTTCTCTGGGGGGTTCAAGGATGAAAAGAGATGATTATATGCGAAACTGCACTGTGTCTCCTTCAACAGAGTTGGCGCTCAGCAAATTCTCTTCTTAAAAACATTTGTTTTGGTGGTTTATTACCTTCGAATGGGAAGAACAATGATTTTTTTCATTCCTGTGTCTCTGGAACGGGGAGCTGTCTTTAGCAGGAAGGAGGCACTCAACACATACCTGATGAGTGAACGCAGCCTCATCCGTCAGAGCATTCTGGAAAATTCGGGGTGCTCAGAAACAAGGGGGACCGTTTGCACAGCCCTCACTTGCTTTGGCCAAGCGTCCTCTGAGTGATAGACCCAATCCCTGCCGACCCTCAGCACCCTGGGGTGGGCCGCAGTCGGAGGAGAGGCTCTGCCACGTTGAGGGGGAGGGACCACGGACAGCCATTCCTCCTCCGGGAAGCCCCGGCCCCCATTCCCTCCCTGTCTCTGAGCTGACAGCCCATGACAATGAGCCAGGTGCCACGTGCAGAGCCCTGTCTGGGGTCTTCTTGAGGAGGGGTGCCCACACCTACGTGGCCTCTTCACCGTTCAGATGAGGAAGTAGGGGCTCAGAGAGGTCAAGTGATCGGCCCAAAGCCACACAGCTAGAAAGTGACAGAGCCTCGACTCACGCCCCTGCCCTAGTCTGCACCTTCTGAGGCAGCTCCTGCCAATGGGTGCCCAGAACCTGGGGTGGGGGGTCCCCAAGAGAGAAGCTCATGGATGTTTCCCATCTGTGGAAGCCCCCATCAAGGGACAGCCCCCTGCCCCGACCCCTGGCTAGAGCAGAGTCTCCCCCCACCAGCCCTCCCCAGCCCTGTTCACCCCAGGGGTCTCAGTGGGTCCCTGGCGGTCAGAGCAGAAAACGGCTTGTTTGTCACCAGGAGAAGCAGGGACCTCCCAGAACGGGAGCTCTGTGAGGCCTCCAGTCGGTAACAAAGCCGGGCCCCTGGGTGGTGATGCAGCCCCTTGAGGGTCAGAGAAAGGAACCCCAGATAGAGACGGGGAAGCCTCCCCAGGCAGAGCCGCTTAGGTGAGTGTGAAAGAGAAGGAATGAGACGCGGGACCAGCACGAGTGGCAGAGAGCAGCCAGGCAGCCACGAATCCCACGTGTGGCTGCATCTCGGGGCATGTGTGGGGGAGGAGCTTCCCACGTCCGGTTGCCCACAGAGACCGCCCGCCAGCTCCCGCCCCACGTGGGGATCGCGCCGAGCCGAGCGCCTCCAGCCCCAGACCTCAGGCCCCCTCCCCCTGCCTGCCCATGCTGCAGGGCAAGGTCTCAGGAACCTGGATTCCTGGACCCAGCCACCATCCACTCCGTTTTCAAGATAGAATCTCCCTTTTGCATCTCTTTCTTGAGCCCGGGATGGCCAGCTCTTTCAGCCTGTTTCCTGGTTCCCAGGTCCCACCCATGTCTTTGTCTCATCCATCTTCCTCTTCAGATCTCAGGGGATGCGCTGTCCTGCCAGCCCCTGCTAGCAGCTGCCTCTTACCGCCGCACACCTCCCTCTAAATTCAGGGATGCCGCCACTCCCTCTGCCCTGAAATAGCCTCATGCAAAGGATGAAGCTTGAGCCCTCCGTGGCTCCCTCCAGGGAGAAGGGGCTGCACCCTGCAGAAGGGCTGGGGCTGGAGAGGATGAATCAGGGGCAACTGCACAGGCCTTCTGCTTCCTCTCACCTCCCTAGAGTTCGGCACTGGCCCTGGGACTCCTTCTCTGGCTCTCCCAAGGCCCTGAGGACTGCCTCCTGAGACCTTCTCCAGCCCCTCAACACCCCCACCCCCTCGGGGTCCAGCCCTGGTATTCTCAGGGCCCCAGAATCCGTGGCTCTCTGCTCCTTCCCTCGGGCCCCTCCCCGCGCCTGTCTCCTGCGCTTTGCCCCATGGGCTCCTCCACCGTCTCCAGGGAGCCTCTTTCTGCCAGAACACTCGGGACCCTGAGGCCTACCGCGTGTCTGTGGGTCTGCGTCCCTGGGCTCTATTCCCCGAGGAGGGTGAACACACAGCTAGGCAGTGAATGGATTCATTTGTTATGTCCCTGCGTCTGTCGTGTCGGCCGAGGCACCCCGCCCCTGCATTGCTGCCTGGACATAGGAATAGTCATGGTAGGGAGAAAAAGGAAGGAGTGTGTGTTGGGGGTGGGCAGGAGAGAGGGAGGGAGAGAAGGAAGGCTGCCGGCCTGCAGAGCCGGCATCACCCTCACTTGTTCCTCCATCTTCACATGGCCTCCCCGCCGTGTGCCTGTCTGTGTCCAAACTGCCTCTTTTTATGAGGACACCAGTCATGTTAGATCAGGGCCCGCCTTAATGACTTCATTTCAACTTGGTTCCTTCTGTAAAGACCCTGTTGCCACGTCAGGCCACATTCTGGGGTGCTGGGCGTTAGGACCCCGACACAGGAATTTGGGCCCATCACTCACAGGGTCGTTGGTCCTGGATGGTGGGGTTCCCACTTCACGAATGAGGACACCACGGCCCCGGGAGGTGAGAAGGCTGCCTGAGCTCACGGCTGGGAAGAGGCTGCTGAGATGGGGAACGGCCCCACGAGGCCTTCCCCCTGTGCTGGTCTCCGCAGCAGTGGGCTACACAAAGCTCTTTGGAGAAGGAAAGCCAGGACCACGGCAGCTATTACAGTGAGTGTTCTAGAAAGAAGAAGCAAATGGTCCCAGTACTTAAGAGAGGACCCCCCCAGTTGTCTGGCAGATGTCTGGCTTGCTCCTGCATCCCCACGCTTAATCGTAAGAGCCGACCTTGGGGAGTGGCCCTCGGCTCTCTCCGACACGACGCAGTGCCCCGGCGGGCTTTGGATATTAATGTCCCTCCTGTGATACTACTCCTCACATCACTCTGCTGGCTTATTTGTTCGCTGCCGCGAGCTCGGAGGGAGGACATGGCAGGGGCTGCCTGACACCGCTGGATTCTCTGGGGACTCCGCTGGCTCAGGCTGCACTTGTTTCTCCTGACTGAGGATCGATGAGACACGATTTTAAAAATGAAAAACTAGTCCCTGAGGAAGAAGAGTTTTACAACGGATTCCTGCCTTGCCCCCAAGACGGGAACTCCCACCCTTCTCTCGGGCTGACAGAAAGGTGAGAGGTGAGAGGTTTGCCCCGTCTTCGGGATAAAGGCTGTGGGCCACGTCTTCATCAGAAAGTGATGATGGTGGTGATGGAGATGATGATGGTGATGTTGAGGGACTTGTGATGATGATGATGATGGAGAAGAAGAAGAAGATGATGATGAAGATGGTGATGATGATGATGTGATGACGGAGATGATGATGGTGATGATGATGGTGATGATGATGATGGAGATGATGATGATGGAGAAGAAGAAGATGATGATGGTGATGGAGATGATGATGATGATAATGGTGATGATGATGGTGATTATGATGGTGATGATGATGATGGAGATGATGATGAGGGAGATGATGGTGATGGAGATGATGGTGATGGAGATGATGATGATGGAGATGATGATGATGGAGATGATGGTGATGGAGATGATGATGATGGTGATGGTGATGATGATGATGATGGTGATAGCCATCACCGTTATCATTTACTGAGCTTCCTGTGTGCCACCTAATGTTCCCATCTTTATCACCATTTTAAGGGAGAGGAAAATGACGAGCAGAGGTCTCACAGCTGGGTAGAGTTGGAGTAATTTACACCAGCTGCTGTGCAGGCCAACCCCCAAATCTCAGTTGTTCAACACAAATCCATTTCTCACTCAGGAAGCCTGAGGCCACTCAGTTCTTAGCTCCCTCGGTCAGGAAGTGACACGCATGCTGTCTCTTAGCCAATTGGCTAGAGCCAGTCACGCGGCCCAGCTTGACCTGAGGGAGACTGGGAGCCGTGGGCCTGTGGATGGCTGGTGGATGCTAACTTTCTTGGTCCCTCCCCTTCCCCCCAGCTAGGAAGCACCTGAGCTTAGATTTGGACCCAGGCCTGCTGACTTCAACACCCATAGTTATTTTTCAAGCGTATTTTTTTTTGAGTTTTAAATTTTGTAACAGTTTTAAATTTACAGAAAAATTGTAAAGCTAGTATAGAGAGTTTCCTCTATTTTTCATATCTTTTATTAGTATGGGACATCTGTCACAAATAAGGAACCAACACTGATGTGCTGTTATTAACAAAACTCCACACTGTATTCAGATTTCCTTAGTTGTTACCTTATGTCCTTATTCTGTCCAGGATCCCACCCAGGATACCACATCGTATTTAGTTGTCATGTCTCCTTACGGTCTTCTAGAGTGTGACAGGGTCTAGGACTTTCCTTGTGTTTGATGACCTTGACATTTCTGAAGGGTACTGGTCAGCTTTTGTTTTTAAGAATGACCCTCAATTAGGATTTGTTTGACGTTTTTCTATTGTTAGACTTGAGTTACGCCATTTTGGAGGAAGCCCACAGAGGTAAAGTGCCCTTTTCATCACACGATGTCCAGGTAGATACTGTCAACATGACCTATCACTGTGGACATTGACCTTGATCACCTGGCTGAAGTGCTGTTTTATAGGTTTCTCAACAGTAAATTTCCTCTTAACTTTTGTTTTTATTTTTTTATTTCCTCTTTAGTTCTTTTTTGCTCTCTTTCCGTCCTGTCTTTTTTTTTTTTTCTTCACGTAGGTGATGCAGTTTTATTGTTACCAATTCAATTGTTTTAAACTGAGGTAGAGTTGATTTACAATGTTGTGTTAGTTTCAGGTGTACAGCACAATAATTCAGTTATATTCTTTTTCAGATTCTTTTCCCTTATAGGTTATTACAAAATATCGAGTATAGTTCCCCGTGCTTGGAGGGAGTCACTGTGGGCAGCCCACACCTAAGGGGGTGGGGATTTATGCCCCCTCTTCTTGAGGGCAGAAGGTCTACATGAATTATTTAGAATGCTTCTTCACAAAGATTGGTGACTTCTCCCCCATTTAATCATTCCATCGATTATTTATATGAGGATGGAACATGAATATTTATTTTATCCTCTGGGTTATAATGCAGTACTGCGTTATTTTGTGGTTCACACTGTCCCAGCTGTGGTCCTTGGGCGCTCTTTCAGACAGCTCCCGTGTCCCTTCGACACGCTCCCATCATTACCCATCATTGTGACGTTTGTGCTCAGCGCTCCCGCACTTTCTGGTCCTACAGGATGCTCCAGGCTCACCTTATATATTTCCCACCCCAGTTCTAGAATCAGCCATTTCTCCAAGAAATCCTGGTTCCTTTTATTGAAGAATGATATTAGAAACCAAGATGAGAGTGCTAGGCAACACCTGTAATTTTTCCCCACTATACCAGAGGTTCCCAGATTTTCCCAGTTCATGGTGTACTTAAAGCCTCAGTAATTTTTTCACATCATGCCTAGACCAAAGCAGAACCCCATAACCCTAAAAGTGCTATTTATTAAGTAGTTAGGGCCAAACAACTTAATAAGTATATATGCCCTAATAACATAGCAACCAGTTTTTAAAATACACATAAATTGAAAGAAAATATAATATTTTCATGTCATCTTTCCCCATTACTTTCTAAATTTCTGTTATTTTTACTTTTAATTAATTAATTTTTAATTAAAGTATATTTGGTTTACAATGTTGTGTTAGTTTCAGGTGTACAGCAAAGTGATTCAGCTATACATATATATTTTTTTCAGATTCTTTTCCCTTATAGGTTAGTACAAAATATTGAGTATAATTCCCTGTGCTGTACAGTAGGTCCTTGTTATTTATCTATTTTATATATAGTAGTGTGTATCTGTTCATCCCATACTCCCAATTTATCCCTACCCGCCTTTTCCCCTTTGGTAACTATAAGTTTGTTTTCTATGTCTGTGGGTCTATTTTGGTTTTGTATGTAAGTTCATTTGTATCATTTTTTTTAGGTTCCACATATAAGTGATATCATATGATATTTGTCTTTCTCTGTCTGACTTACTTCACTTAGTATGACCATCTCTAGGTCCATCCATGTTGCTGCAAATGGCATTATTTCGTTCTTTTTCCACCATTACTTGCTGATGGGGTGCGTGCACCTGCTGGACACTGCACACCTTCTCAGACCTTGGACTCACATCCTGGTCATGCACCACCTCCCTCGATTCCTCCACCGAGTGCTTCCAGTTCAAGTCGTGGGGTGGCGGCTGAGCCCAGAGGCCACCGCAGGGAGCATGTCGTCATTGAAAGGAGCTGGGAGCTGGGGGAGGAGCAGACGTGGAGCCCTCTGTTAGGGCTGGGCTCTGCCACTCTCTAACTGTGTGACCTTGGGCAAGGTGGCAACCCAGGCCCCCTGCACCTCAGTTTACTTCTCTGCAAGATGGGCAGAAGTGTGACAATACAGGCGAGTGGCCTTATCCATCTGTTTAACCCAAAGGAACTCAAGCGTGTGCCCATGGGAAGGGACATGGGTGCAGGTGCGGCGCCTCACGGGCTCTGCTCGCCACGGCCCCAGGGGACAGGTGCCGCACGTGTGGTGAGGTGCCCCACCCCGAGCCTCTGCCCTTGGAGCCTCCCCAGGGTAACTATCACACGGGCCGCCCCCGCCTGCTCAGTGTGAGGCTGGACCTTTAAAGAACGAAGGCTGTAAGGTTCTATTTTGCAAAAGAATGTACATTTCATCCTGTCCATCACTGCACATGTCATACACGGGCATGTGTGTCCATGCATATAGTATTATCTGTGTCTGGAGCACAGGGACACGTAGAGACATAGATGTAATATTCCACTTGTAAAACGTGTGTGTCTTGCACACACAACAGGGTGGTCCTTCTTTTGAGGAGATTTTTAAAGCCTCCTCAAGGTCCATTTGACTTTCTCAAGCCCACCTCATGGGGGACGGCAAGGCACTCCCCTCTACCCCAGGGCAGTGGTCTGGGGGAGGCCGGGTGATATAGGACACAGAGTATCTTGAAAACAGCGAGGCAGCGTTTAACTGCTCTCAGCCCAAGTAAATTGTCCTTTCTGAGTCACAGGGTGGATGCAGCCACTCTGGAACCTCCTATTGCCCACCCGGATCGATGGGCTTTTAAAGACAATTGGGTAATATTCCATATTACTCAGCCATAAAAAGAAACGAAATTGAGTTATTTGTAGTGAGGTGGATGGACCTAGAGCCTGCATACAGAGTGAAGTAAGTCAGAAAGAGAAAAACAAATACCGTACGCTAACACATATATACGGAATCTAAGAAAAAAAAAAAAGGTCATGAGGAACCTAGGGTCAAGACGGGAATAAAGACACAGACCTACTAGAGAATGGACTTGAGGACACGGGGAGGGGAAAGGGTAAGCTGGGACAAAGGGAGAGAGTGGCATGGACATATATACACTACCAAACGTAAAATAGATAGCTAATGGGAAGCAGCTGCATAGCACAGGGAGATCAGCTCGGTGCTTTGTGACAACCTAAAGGGGTGGGATAGGGAGGGAGACATAAGAGGGAAGAGAGATGGGAACATATGTATAACTGATTCACTTTGTTATAAAGCAGAAACTAACACACCACTGTAAAGCAATTATACTCCAATAAAGATGTTAAAAAAAAAAAGACAGTTGGGGCAATCTGTTAGTGGGGCACCAGGTGCTTTGTTCTCCAGCCCTGCCGGCAGAAACAGGAGCAGCCTGTTTCCAGGAGGGAGGGGCGCAATCCACCGCTACAGGGGATGAGACCAGGCCACACACACACACACACACACACCACACACCCCCGCCGCCAACGGCCACCCGGCCAGATCTGACCCTGGCTCTAAATGCTAATTGCCTGGTCTAAGGGGTTACTGATAAAGCCAGCCCGAGGGAGCGGGGAAATTCATTATTTTGGGTTTCGATGGCTGTGGAGGGGATGGCAGTGAGTAATGGATTAGAAGCGGCCTGCCTCCTGTGGCGTCCCGATTGATGGGCCCATAAAGCAGCGGCCGGTGGAGCCGGGGGACAGGTGGACGCCGAACGTGCGTGTCCGTGGTGGGGGAGGGGGAGCCCTGGCCCAACTCCAGGCACTGCAGGTGACTGATGGAGGCAGCTCGTCCCCACTCAATGCCCACACACTGGTCCCCTCCTCTGAGACCCACCCTCCTGTGCAGGCTGGAGATGCCACCAGAAAGCCAGTGGCCCTTCCACATCCCCCAATTCTCACTGTTCTGAGAGGGAAGCGAATCTGATCCCATGAGCCTCCCACACTGCCCTGTGGACCAGCCCCCCTTAATGGGGACAGGTGGCCGGCGGGGACCCTGGGGATGCTGGCGGGGGGAGGGCACGCAGAGAGGTGCCGTAACTTGGAAAGTGGCTTCCTGGCACTGATGTAGTCCTTTCCTTCATGCCAGACTACATCTGCCGTGCTTTGGCACCAAACCCCTGGTCTCCGGGAAGCTCCAGCTTTCTTCCAGAAGAGGGGGTTTTCATCAGTGCAGGAAGCCACGGTCCAGCATTCAAATGTGGGCAGGGTCGGGGGAGCAGTGATATGAGAACAAAATTCCTGAGAGGTATTATTTTGAGAAAACGATGTGGTGCGTTTATTTGCGACGTGTGCAGCCTGACGGGGGGGGTAGGGCTGTGTCCCCGGCTGCTGGCCACCTCTTTTCATCCCCAGTCAGCCCAGAGACACTTCAGAGGGAGCCGCTTTCCATGGAAATCTGTGCTCGCAGCTTTAATGAGCATTTTGCCAAGCTGTCCACATCTCCCGAGCTGGAGCGTCCCGTGTTTATTAGAATAATGAATCCTGTTTGTTCAAGAAGCAGAGAGAATGGCAAGGAGCCGTTGCAATATTTGTTCTTTTAGTTTTTTTCAGCAAATGCTCTCTGTGCATGACCCCTGCCTAGGGCTGTGTGCCACGGACATGGAAGTGGAGCAGATGCAGGCCCAGCCTCAGGAGAGGCAGACAAGGGAAGAGGTCTTTGCTGGCTGGAGAAACCGTGAACGATAGCCTTTAAGCTGGACCGTGAAGGGGGAGACTTGAGCCGGGTGGGGAATAAGCAGGAGGCCACCCGGGGGTCGGCACGGCCGGGGCAAAGGCGCAGAGCTGGTCCCCGGACCGGTTCCTGGATGGGAACTTCCGCTCATCCCAGGGTCGCTGATTGCAGCTCTGTGTCAGGCCCGTGTGGGTACCTGCGGTGGAGTCTGAGATGAATGAGACAGGAGAACCGGGACCCATCAGAGCAGCCCAGTGTGAGTTGCAAAGGAGAAAGAGGCGACGGGGAATGGCAAGAGGCGGTCGGAGTGGGCAGGGGCAGGGCGGTGGTGCAGGGCTGCAGGAGGGGGCTGGGCTGAGACTGGGGGTCTGTGCAAGCCAGCAGGACATGTCATGGGGAAAAGGGCCCCCAGGCAGGCCGCTTCAAAGCCTCAGCCCCAGAGGAGGCACAGCATTAAGTTACGAGCCTTACTCCGTGTTAACAGTGCCGGTTATCATCAGTGATGGAGAGGACAAGTTTATCCTGTTAACAGGTGTGGCTAGTTGGCTTCCTGGGCCCCACCAGCCCCTGTGCGGTGATGGGCCGTCACTTAATTGCTCTTTGGAGCGTTTCTCAGCCTCCTTCACTCAGTGCAGCGAGGGTGCGTCCTGAGCCGAGTTCCGTCGGGCGCTGGGCGAGGCCTGGCCATGGTGGGAGGACTCGGCAGTGTGTGTTCACAGGTCCAAATGCAGGTCTGATTGTCTGTTCCTCCCGGGCTGGAGACCCTTCAGGGTGGAGGGGATGGGCGTCCTCCCCTGGTGCTGGGGGTGGGGGTGTCATCCTAACAGCAAGGGAAAGCAGAGGAGAATGCCCCCCAGAGCAGGGTGCGGACATCCCTCCCTCCCTCTGCACAGCAAACGCACTGAGAAGTGCTGCATTGTTAATATTTTTTAACAAGTGGGCTAAGACACATACTGAGCTCCTTTGGAACACTTGGAAACAGGCTAGATATTTTTGTTTCCAAGAATTTAAGGTAGCACCTTTGAGAGATTTTATAAGCAATATACATCATTTCATATGGAAATACTGCCAAACATCTATTTTCAAAGTACTCCTACTACAGCCTGAATCTCTTTGGAAAAGAGGGATTTTCTCACTTATTATTAAAGTAACCTTTGATTTGAGGGGATACGTTGCCTGTGTTGATGCTTTTTGAAAACGTGAGCTAAGTAGCCCGCGGGTGATAACAGCCTGCATTCGGTTTCCATTTGGAACTTGTGTCTTTCAGTAAAAAAAAAAAATACGGAATTCATCTTCAAGTTCAACAGCTCTTAAAAGCTCCATGTTTGTGAGATACTCACCTGACTTTGGCAAGTTCACACGCTCTCCGCGGCCACGCACCTCTCGTTACAAAAGTCTGGGACTTCCCTGGAGGTCCACTGGTTGAGACTCCGCGCTTCCACTGCAGGGGTCAAGGGTTCGATCCCTGGTCAGGGAACTGAGATCCCGCATACCGTGTGTCGTGGCCAAAAAAGAAAAAATAAGTCTTCTACAGAAGGGTGTTGTCTTCATAAAATTAAATTCTGGGACACCTCGTAGCAGGTCAGTGTCAACAGGTCACAGTAGTAAGACCTTGGTCACTGCATGTGACAAGGCAGGTAGAGTGGTGGTACCATTGTCAATCCAGTTAAAAGGAAAGCCAATTTCTTCCTTACTTTTCAGATCAAATAAGCATAAACAGAGTTCTGCTAGTTTCTTGTTGCATAACCCTCCCCCGGCCTCAAGGAATTCCAAGGACAAAGGAAAGTCTTCCTGCAAAGTGTCTGATCAGAAGCTACATGTCAGTGCCCCTGCCAGGCTTCAAGCTTCCTGATCTCTTTTGGATAAAGAATTGCCCCGGTGGCTTCAGGCTTCTGAATCCTCAACTGACACACACTGGATTAATTTCAAACTGCTATCCTGGTCCCCAGGGCCGTGCGCCCCGTGCTCACTAGGGTCCTGTGGCCTCCTGGCTGTGCCTGGAAAGCACAGACTTGCTTCTGGGACTCACCTCCCTCTGCCCAGGGCACATCGTCTCAAAGGTCCTCACAGGCCCCCCTCCTCGGCCCTCCTCCTGTCTCTTCCCAAGCATCACCTTTGCAGAAAGCTGTCTGCAGTGGCCCCCATCTCTCCCCCAGGTTCTCCCCAGCCCTTTTCCATTGCTCCATTTTCTTCAAAGCTCTCGTCGTGTTTGGAAATCACAGTTGTCCCTCGGTATCCACGGGGGATTGGTTCCAGGACCATCCACGGACGATCAAGTCCCTTACTGTCGGCCCTCCGCATCCACGGGTCGCGTATCCACGGGTTCCGCATTCACGGCTACAGAGGGCCGACTGGATCTTGTTCGCGTGTTTCCTTGTTCTCAGTCGGTTTTCCCTGAAGCTCAGGTGTGAGCCAAGCTCAGGTGGGCTCTGTCCTGTGTTCCTTCTGTAACTGGTGGCTCTTCTGCCCTTCTCCCCACGGATGACCTTGGTGACCCGCCTGCCCATCGCAGAGATGGACTGAGGGAGGAGGGTTCTTCCCCGGGAGCTGAAGCACAAGCTTGCATGTTTAGAGCCAAATACGTGTCTTCACTTAGAGAACAGGGAGCTGTTGACATTCAGGTCTTAAAGGGGAGATGAAATTCTCCAACTCCCCTGCCCTGGCCGCAAGCTTGTCATGACAGTTCCTGCCAGCCCTGACCACACGTGTGATGCAGATGCCCGGGGCGGGGCAGCACCTGGGACCATGTCTTGTTACAGGAGAGAGAGAAATGGGAGGGAGGGCGGTCACTTACTGAAGAGGCCCTTTTCCCCCAGCTCAGGACTCGTAAAGGTCAGCCCACATCAGCAGGAGAACCTGTAGCTTCGTTGCCTGAAACCCAGGAGGTGGCAGTGTTCGGGTGAAAGATGCAGGGGGCCGTGCTGGTGCTGGCTGTCCTCCAGGACACCTGGAGTGAGTGTTTCAGTCTCACAAGGCTCCCTTGGTAGCTCTCCTCCTAAAGATGGAGAAATGGCCTTCTGACCGTGGGTGGCTCTTTTCTGGCCTGGGCTAACCGCCGTGTACATTTCCGAGGTTTGAGAGTCCTGCTGTCTGACCTTCAAGTGGAGTAGACAGTGAGACAAAGTCAGATGACAGAGGGGTCCTGGTGTGATGGCCCTCTGAGTAGGTCCTGGGGCTGGAGTCGGGAGCCCAGGCCTCCACTGGAGACCCCAGGAGAGGGAGCCGGTCCCTGGAGCCTGCCTCAGGCGCTCTCCTATTAAAGGAAGATCTCCATCCACCTTTCCCATCCCAGTTCCATGCCAGCTCAGCCCATAGACATTCCATACGAGCCACATACGAAATTTCAAATTTTCTGACAGCCACACTTGACAAGTAAGGAGAAACGGTGAAGTCCATTTTAAGAGTATATTTTATTTAAGGCAGGATTATCAGGTCCATGAATAATTGAAGTAAAAACAAGCAAGGAGATCTTTTACACGCTCTTTCTCACACTAAGTCTTTGAAATCCAATTTAGATTTTATTCTGACAGTACATCTCCATTCAGCTTCTAAATTTTCATGGGAAGGACTTGATCTACATTTAGAGTTCATAGAATTCGCGGTTGAAAAGGCGGGTTCGCGTGCCCGAGCTGCTCCAAAGATACCTGAGTTTTCCAATAACCCAAGCAAGTGTCAGTTTAAAAAATTAAATTTAAATTAATCTAAATTAGATTAAATTAAAATGGCGGTTCCTCGGTCACACGGGCGCGTCCAGTTGGATGGCATGGTGCTCGCTCTTTTTTATCCAGTGAATTAGCCAGTGCGTTTGCTCGTGCTGCCCTTGTTTTGCATTTTCCCAGCTGAATCAAGCAGGCATCCGTGCTTGTGGTCCAGTGTTTGCCGTGCGGTGGGAAAGGTAAACTATCTGTTGTTTCCGCTTCTGTCCGGTAATTTGACGAATGGACGATCTGAGTTCATAATTGAGAAATTCGTTCTTCGCAGAGCTCCATTTGTTCGTGAACCGATGAGGTGGAGACGGTCACGTTCGGCGTTCGGGGCGGGGTGTCACATCTCCATGAACAGACAAGATTTTAGTGACCGGTGCACAGCTGTGTGTTAGGATGTGGTGACGTAGGAAGGACAAGTTTGAGCTCCCACAGCAGGATGTTCTCCCCGGAAAGAGGGTTACTAGGCACCAGGGAGAGCTCCACACCACATTCTCCTGTCTGACCAAAGCCGCAAGCTCAGCTAAAATGCCAAAGTAGCGAAGAGAAACTGTGTGTCCAGGCCCCGTGAGTGGCTGGGAGGAACTGGTTGCCTACACGTAGTAACAAGTCAGTAGGAATCTGTTAATGAGTAATCTTCTAAAAATAGGAGGTTGCTTTCAGTAATCATTTTTTGGAAGACCTTAAAAAAATGAATTGATGACATCAATTAATATTAGCATCTCCTTGGATTTAACAAAAGAAAGCAGTAGGGAAGGGCCAACCAGGTTAGTGCCTGCTGGGCGTCAAGCTCTGTGTAGCCAAGAAGAGGTCGAATCCAGCCTGGCGTGCATCTTACTACAGAGGTGACATTTATACTGGGCTTTGAGGGTTGACCAGAAAAAGATCCAAAGAAGTTGTGTTCAGAGGTGTGCTTGTTTGAAAAGTGGTGACAGAGGGACACGTTTGTAAGGTGTGGCCATGGAGGGGTGGAGGGAGGGAGCAGAATCTGGAAGATGGAGCAAGCGTCAGAGAGGAAGTACCTGGAACAGACAGGTAAGGGGTTGAGACTGTGCAGCAGAGCTAGAGGATGCCAGCTCCAGTGGCCACAGGGGTGGTAAGTGGAGCTGGCCTGGCTCGTGGCACCAGCTGGGACTGCAGCAGCGGAGAGTGTGTGCCCCGCCTGAGAGGGCAGCAGCTACCCGGGTCCATTCAGTTTTTACCATCTGGGAGTGGGGCCCGGTTGCCACTATCTTCTGAGATTACAAGAGAGATCAGAATTGTGGAGGTTCACATGAAATTTCGCAATTGCTGAAACTCCGTGAGGACAGATGAGGTCATCTGGCAGCCCGTCTGCTGTGTCTGTTAGGTTTCAGGGAGTCTGATCAAGTCGGGCTCCTGCTTTGGACAGATGCCCACCACTGCAGTGAGAAGGCTCACGTGGAGGGTGTGAGCTGCAGGTGGGTCCAAGTAGGAGATCACGGCATTTTTCCAGAGCAGGAAGGGGAGAAGGGAGGTGACAGGTGTAAGTAAGGAGGACTGGGTGCCTTAAAGGCGGGGCACCTCGTATCTCCCTGTACCAGCTTTCCAGTGGGCAGACAGACAGGTGAAATCAGGTGAAGTCAGGTGAACATAGAGATGAACTGAGGTGAACAAACAGGTGAAGTCAGGTGAGCATATAGACACACTTAGGTGGCAAACAGGTGAAGTCAGGTGGCATAAGATGAAGTCAGGGGGGCATATGGATGGAGTCGGATGGGCAGACAGGTGAAGTCGGGTGAGCACACAAATGAAGGGGCACTTGATCGAAAGTACTGTGAAAGGTTTACACTGCGCTGCCAGCAGCTCACGTTCACGCCTGTGAATCACGAACAAATTATCTACCACAGTTACTTCCAGTTAAATTGTGCTGTTCAGCTCGAGCCAGTGAAGGAGTTTTCTTCATTCTGATCGTATGCTCGAGGGAGTGTTCAGTCCCCGTGCCTCTGAAGTGTGTCAAAGGCAAACAGAGCCGAGCGTGAGTGCTGGGTGCCTCAGAGCCGGCCAGACCAGCTGGGTTCCGGTTCCAGCTCCGAGACTGGCCGGTGACCTTGGCCAAGACCCATAACCTCTGTGGGACTTACTTTCGCCATCTATAAAGTGGACGAAGTGGAGTATTTGGCCTCCAAGCTTCCCCCAGTCCTGGAATCGTACTCCGTCTCATACTTCCTGGAAAAGGTTGATGATTTAAACCTCACATTTCTATTCTGCATATAAGCCCATCTCATGGAGCCTGACCAAGCCCGAGTAGCCCCCTCTCGGCTCCAACACGAATCCGCCAACCCCTCAGACCCACACCACACGGGGCTTCCCGGATCCTAGACGACATCCCTCAGTGAGGAATTCCCATCTTTCTTTACTTTTCCTATTCATGAGTAATGACACATGGGTGGTTTTAAAGTTTACTTGTATCATTATAATTTTTAAATTTTATATTAGTCATCACCTGCTGAGTCCCTACAAAATTCCTAGACCACCTCTACACCTTCACCCGCATAAGATAAGAACTTATTTTCCCCGTGTAGCAGTACATGGGGGAGCCAGGATTAAGACACGAGGCTTGGTTCTTTTAAACTTCTCAAGCTCTCCTGAACCCTACTCATCTTTTAGGACCCCCTCAAATATCCTCGAGGCCACAGGGCCAGTAAGAAGTGAGCCAGGCTTCTCGTTACATCTTCTGCATCATCTTGGCTCTTAGCAGAATGCACTTGGAGAGCTCTTGCTCTGCCCTGGGCCTTGTGTGAAACATTGCATGTCTGGAGGTGAATGAGGCATGGCCTGTCTTAGGGAGCTCGCCTTCTAGTCAGGGAGACAAACCGATGCGTGTTCTGGGACTCCTGGAACATGGAGACACAAAGTACCAGGGGAGCTTAGATAAAGATCCCTTCTACCTGGAGGGACCCAGGAAGGCTTCCTGGAAGAGGAGGCAGCTGTGCTCATAGTAAGATTTGGGCATGAGTTTTTCATGCAGTTAGATGTATGTGCACATGAAGGTATGTTGTTAAACCAGTGCACCCTGTCGACTGGGCTTCCAAAACCCAGGCTTAATGCAAACTCTTCCAATTTTATGGCAGGTAGGTTTAACTTGTCACTTCCTATGCACATCGACAAGCAGTCCTTTTTCTCAGCTGATAGAAATTGCTTTGCGTATTTACCCACTTCTTTACAAAGTTATTTCTTGATCTTTTAAATTTCTCCCACGGAAAGTCTCAAGGGAGGATCGTCTCTAATATCTACCTGTTTGGGAGCTATTTGGGGCATCAGTGAACATCCCCGCATAACGGTGGGGCTTGGGGAGATGGGGGAAGAGTTGGAACAGTGTCTGGGGCAGGAGCCAAGAGTGACGAAAGCACGAATCCCCAACGCCTGAGGAGGGTGGATTTCTTGCATCCTGTAGAAGTTAGAGACCTGTGGGCCAGTTTTAGGAGGTGCAGGACCGTAGGAGACCATTCCCAAATGTCACTATTACCTATGTGCTGGGCTGTATATTCTTTGCTTCATACACAAATCCTTACAACAGCCCTACAGGGAAGACCTATCATCCTTTTACAGATGAGGAAACTGAGGCTCAGAGAAGAGATTTGCCCAAGTTTATCCAGCGAGAGAGGGTGGACCTGAGACTTGAACCCAGATCTAACACCAAAGTCTTTTGGCCTTCCCGTGTCCTTAATTTTTTAAAAAAAGTTACAATAAGAATTTTTTAAGGAAAAAGACATTTAAAAAGCATTGTACAGAAAAATAACAAATTTAATACAGATTTTAATAAACATATGAAAAGATGTTCAGCCTCTTAATGAAAAGCAAACCAAACAGCTAACGCACTTTTTTTTTTTAGTTCTTAAGTTGGTAAAAACCTGAGGTACCACCAATGATGATATCCCTTTTGACCGGGATATAAGGAAATAGGAGTTCTGGCAGTATGTGCTTCTCCTCACCTTATTGTTATGTTTAAAACAGAATGTTAAACCAGGGTCGGTGATCTTTCGATCAAAGACCATAGCAGACTGTGTCTTAAAGAAGAAGCAAGGCATCTGTCGTCTTCTTGGCTGGCATGACAGCTGGGGCACAGAAGCACTTGCTGTGAGGGGGAGCCTGCCTAACGGTGGCTTGACCTGGTCCTTTGAGGCCCATCAAACCTCGCCAGCCAGGGCCAGGAGCGCCATGCGCACCAGTACTTGGGCCTGCCCTGGGCGCTGTCCACGGTGCTGACCCGGCTAAGCCGCTACGCCACTCGGTTGGTGCCCTTAGGAGCCCCAGCCAGGTCCTCCTGTGCTGAGCATGGACTCCTGCTGCCAGAAACCTGCCCTGACCCTGAGTCCTGCACGGCGCTTGCTTACTGAAGACAACTCAAACGCTGAAAATAGTATTATACCTGTAAAGCCACCACCTAGAGGTGGTCTCTTGTAATATTTTCATATATTTCCTTCTTGTCTTTTTTTCTAGGAATCTTTAGTATGTCATTGAGACACTTTTATACTCTGAATTTTCATCATATGAGTTTTTCCCCATATTATTAAGAATGCTTTGTAATGATGATGTAGCCATTTTTACAGTTAGCTGCCATATACTGGAGACATTTTATGTTCTCAGCATGACCTTAAGGTATTTACAAACATTAATTCTAATACACAAAAGAACTTCGAAGTGAAAGTGGTATTATTCCCAACTGTACAGATCGTGAAACTGAAGCTCAGAGAGGGTAAGTAAATTGCCCTGGATCACACAGCTCAGTAAGGGGCAGAGATGGTTTTGAATCAGTAGATGTCTGATGACAAAGGCCATGACCTTGCCATTGCACCACACTGCCTTCAGCAATCCTTTACATAAAATGGTTAAATAAACCATGCATATATGATAATTCACTTACCCATCACTGGGTAGTTGGACATCTAGATGGCTTTGTGTTGTCACATAGAGTATTGTTAAAGATGAAAGGATCACAGAAGTGTGAGATTTGGAGACCCCGAGGCATGACTGGTGTCTTTCCACTTCCTCCTCTATGAGTATGCCACGTCCGGCAAGAGAGTGTGCAGCCTTGCTTAAATGCCCCCCTTCCCACTGAATCCGCTGCCTGGACCAGTCCGTTCCATTAGCAACTACAGCTGTGATTTTAGCTTAGAAGCAGTCTGAGTGGTCCACTCGATCACGGCCACCCACACCCTACTTCACTGTCCTTCCTATGCATGGGCTCCCCTCAGGTCAGTTCCCCGCCCACCCTGGGCTCACCCGTCGAACATGGGGCTGTGGCTTCCCAGCACCTGGCACAGAGCAGATGCTCGATACACATTTGTTGACGTGAAGACAATTGGCTCCGTGTTCCTGAGGACCTTGGCAAAGTTAACCCAGCTCCAGAGAATTGCCCAGAAACACCTCTGCCTGGGACACCAAGCAGATCCAGGACGGGCCAGCCTGAGACAACAGCTGCCCTGTGCGAAGATGCAGGAGTTGTGGAAGGGCCCAGCACACCTGCCTGTCACCATCCTGACCCCACCTCAGGTGCGTCCTAGGGTTTGAAATGATTCCCAAGTGTCGAGTCTTCCTTTCCTTCTGATGTGAGGGGCGCCACTGGAGAGCTTGCTTTCGGGAGTGGGCAGGCAACACAGTGCTTTGCTCCGGATAGGACATTATTATGGGTTCTCACCCCTCTCTCCACCCTCTAGAGGACTTAAATTAAACAGGCTAAACCATGGACGCGATTCACACACGTCACCCGCCATGTAACAGCAAAGCAGAGCTACATCCTGGGCGTCACGCTCAGCCCAGGCGTCCTTGTCCCCTTGAGGCTCATATGCGGTCAATTTCATCACCAGCCTTGGTACAGTGCAGAGAGCACAGGGTCTGCGGCCAGAAGACCCAGATTGCGCCTCTGATGTGCTGTGTCTTACGTGCGGCCCCGATGTCTCGATGTCCTCACTTGTTCGTTTGTAAAATAGGATTCATAAGACCTGCTCCAGAGACAGATGCTTGGAGGACCGAGACAGTGTCTGCGGCCATGCTTTGCAGACTCTAACATACAAGTGTCTATATTAAAGCAGTGTCTTCGTCTTCTTCATTCACAATCCACATGTTGACTCCTAACATGGTGTCTGTGCCATGGCAGGTGTTCCGGAAATGCCAGTGGAATAAACCGTTATTAGTAGTAGTAACAAATCATTGTCGCTGATATGAAGTAGGAATTCCTTCTTATCAGTGACAAGAGAATGGGAATTCCAGTGGCCTCTGAGTTGGGCATGGAGGGAGCATGGATAAAGTGGAGTTTGGCATCTGAAGGCACCATCTCCCGACCCTACAACTAGGTCTGTGTCCAACACCCGTCATGCTTTGGAAACGGAGAGTACATTTCAGAAAAAGCTGCTTCCACGCCATGGCAGGCTGAAAGAGAGATGTCTAATAGACATTTAGTCCTAGTCAGGAACTTAGATGCTCCCGCGTCAGCCCTCACCTTAGAGGAGGCACGCTGAGGTCTGGAGAATGTAAGGGACTTGCTCAAGGTTGTACAGTGACAGAAATGAGGATAATTCAGTTTCTGGGGGTAACAAGTCGGTCCCTCTGCCGCTCCTACTGCAGGGAATGAGGCTGCCTCCACGGCCACAAAAAGTGCCAGTGAGATCACGTGCCTACCTCCCCATCCCAACCCAGGGCCGAAACCACAGCCGGGCTCCACTGGAGGGAGTGAATCAAGCCTGGGTAGGTTTGCAGGCAGAGTTCCGAGAGCGCCGCAGTTCTGCAGCCCTCAACAGAGTGCACGTGAGGTTTCCAAACTGAAATAAACGCCGCGGTCACCCAGCTGAACTGAGGATGTCAATGTCATTTGCCTAATGATGTGGACTCTGTTTATAGCCTCCGAGGCCAGGCGCTAAGGGATGTCAAAATAAGGAAAGCACGTTGCAAAGCACCAAGGGAGGTGCACCTGTGTCGTCAGTATCTCGTTGTGACTCTTGGTGCCGCACCCCCACACTGAGGGAGAGAGAGGTGACATCATTCTCGGCCGATATCATAGGTCCTCAAAATTGCTGTGTTGGATGCACAAGAAGATCAGGGAGAGGAAAGCAAAGATCTGAGAGTGTGAAAATGAAGAATGTAATTTCCCCTGTCGGGCCATATTTTCCGCAGCAGAAAACGAACATAATGGGCTGTGGCGGCTCTTGCATCTCCCTGATGTGGGGTCGTGGCTTCTCTCAGGAAGATGGGGGCTTGGGCTGAACTTTCACCCCTAATGGGGTCGCATTCCTGCAACAGCCATCGGACTTCAAAGGAAGGGTTTGGACCAGCTCATGGGAGGGGAGCGCTGGTCACAGAAGCAGCCAGAGAAGGCGAACCCTCCTGGGCAGGGCTCCTCCCCACATCAGGCAAATCACTTCCGCCAACTTTCTGTGTGTCTCTTGTGTCCCAGCGCGGCTGAAACTCCAGGACAGATAACGGCACTATCACGGGACCCCGGGGGTTGCAGACACAGTCTACAGATTATGGTCATTGAATTATTCCTTTTTCATCATGCATCTTTGCATTCGAGAATTACTTGCAACGTTTTCAGTGTTTTATAATTGTATTTGCTACCATCGTGAAGGCGGCCGTGCAGGTGAATGACTTTTCACGGTGGTTTTTATTCCAGTCCCTCCCACTCCGGAGGTAGTTGTGAATCACCTTTGGACTGGCTGGCATTCATCCTGAAGACTGTGTTAGGACGAGTGTGCAGATCGTGCCGTGACGAGGCACAGTGACAGCAGTGGGGACAAGGTCGGGTTCTGACTTTGTGGAATGGCCGTGCGTTCTGGGAGTTTGTTTTATAGACTCCACTGAATGACAACTTGCGAATATAGATTTTTTTTTTTAATGTAGAAGATATAGCTCTTTTTTATATAAGTTGACTTATTTATTTTCTGTTTTGGCTGCGTTGGATCCTCATTGCTGCGCACGGGCTCTAGAACGCAGGCTCAGTAGTTGTGGTGCAGGGGCTTAGTAGCTCCACGGCATGTGGGATCTTCCCGGACCAGGGCTCAAACCCGTGTCCCCTGCATCGGCAGGTGGATTCTTAACGACTGAGCCACCAGGGAAGCCCCCAATATAGATTGTTGAGTCTCCCCTTTTGCCCCAAGCATCCAAGGGGGTGCTCGGCGTGCTTGATTCTTAGCACTGTAGAGGCGCATTTCACCAATCCGATTGTTCATTTATTTTGTCTGACGTTCCCCCTCCTTATGGTAAAATGTCTTCATTCACAAGGATGGCTCTGACATTTGTTTCCTCTCTTTGTCCTGGCTGAGCTGAGCTGTAAGATTCCCTCTTTGTCTTTGGTGATCTCTCCTTCCTTTGTCCTGGCTGAGCTGAGCTGCTCCGACCTGTAAGATTCCCTCTTTGTCTTTGGTGATCTCTCCTTTCTCTGTCCTGGCTGAGCTGAGCTGAGCTGCTCCGACCTGTAAGATTCCTTCTTTGTCTTTGGTGATCTCTCCTTTACACTTGCTCTGGCTGCTCACTCAGCAACACTTACGACTTTGAGGATGGATCCCTGGCTCTAATCTTTAAGGCCATTTTTCTCTCCTGTTAATTTTATTTGTCTGTCTTCTTCTGCTACCTGCTGGGAGAGTTTCACAAGCATTTCTGAATATCCCTGATTCTTTTTTGACACCTACCTTCCCTGCCTGCCCCCCTTGACCATTTAAATCCCACTCTTACCCTGAGGTTTTCCTTTCAGTCTCCTCTTTCTGAAAGCCTGTTACGTTCTCACATCCTCCTGAGGATGCCAGCTGGAAGTTTCCTTCCATGTTACCCAGGTTTTGGAGGGAAGTCCTTTTCAGAGAGAATGTCTTTCTCTGAATTTTCAGGATAATGTTCCTTTAACTCAGCTGTGGCATTCTTCCACAAGCGCCATGCTAGTTTTTTCTTCTGTTTTTCTATTTACCCATCTTTGACAAAGGAGAACGTTACCCATAGCAGAAGGGAGGTGTGGGTTTGCTCAGCCCCACCTGCTATCCACTTGGGTCTGAGCCACTCTGGCCCTCGGGCCCCCGTCAGGGAGTCTCAGCGTTTGGAGCCTTGTTCCATGTGCTCCGTGGCACCTACAGTTCCGCCGGCCAAGGTCATCTCTCCTTGATGTGTGTCCCCCTCTCTGGTCTTGGAGAATTCACGAGAAGCTACAGACCCAGCGTGCCCTGCCCCTGCGGTGACACCTGCCTCTTGCCAGGATGCGACGGGCCCCTTACCAGAGCCCCCGGCTCCTGTCACCTGCTCCTGGAGAGCTTCTGTCACCCAGGAGATTTAGCAAGAGAGGGTCTGACGGGAGGGTCTGGGGCAGCACCCGAGCCACGTCAAAACGGCCCCTGCCGTTCCTGACGGGGATGAATTTGAAAGGCCGCTCTGTGTACAGGCTCCGATCCGCCCACAGAGCACGCAGCCAAGCCCCCAAGGCTGAAGATAACACTGGGCCCTTGGAGCTGGCGAGGTGGGCCGTCTTCCTGATCCCATTTCTCCATAAGGGGATGGAGCCTCGGAGACGGTCACACCTACACAAGTGGCCAGCCAGGGGCTGGAAGCCAGGAGTATCCAACGCTTGATCCTTGCTCTTTTCCTGCCAAAACAGAAGGAAAAATACGACCAGCATCTCTCCATCGACCTCGCTCTGCTTGTTGTTTTGCACCGTGCCACAGGTAATTAATTGCAGGCAATTAACAAGTCCCCAAGCTTTCCCTTCCACATAACATGCTCCCGTCACAACAGCAAGGACGAGGGTGGGGAGACTGTGGGACAGGGGCGCCCACGGGCAGCCAGGAAGCTCATCTGGCAGTATCTGAGCTCAAGCGGTGTTCAAAATGCAGCAATGGGCTCGTTTTCTGTGGAATTCTGCTGTGATTCCCATGGTGGCCGTCAGTACTCATGGGGTGGGGGAAGGCTGGACCTCAGGAAGCCCTGGTCCCACAGGGATAGGGCTATGCAGTGGAGAGTCAAGGACGGCAATGCAGCCAGACGGGTTCGTGTGAGCTCTGGCTCTGCTGTGTGACCTTGGGCAAGTCACTTCACCTCTCTGTGCCTCAGTTTCCTCATCTGTAAAATGAGGATGATGACGGTTGCTTCTTCCCAGTATTGTGATGGGAATTATATTGGCTAATCCCTTAGAACAAAACGCAAACACCTCCACTACTTCATGTATAAAGACCAGTATTGGGCTTCCCTGGTGGCGCAGTGGTTGACAGTCCGCCTGCCGATGCAGGGGACGCGGGTTCGTGCCCCGATCCGGGAGGATCCCACATGCCGCGGAGCGGCTGGGCCCGTGAGCCATGGCCGCTGAGCCTGCGCGTCCGGAGCCTGTGCTCCGCAACGGGAGAGGCCACAACAGTGAGAGGCCCGCGTACCACAAAAAAAAAAAGACCAGTATTATTAGGAGTAATCATTTCTTACAACCCAGTGCTCCGTGGGCTCTGTTGGGCGCGTGGTAGGGCCTCCCTCACCCTCCTCACGTGCCCCCGTCGTTCTCCCAGAGGGAAAGCGACAACGGACACCCCAGCCCCAGTCCTCCACTGGCTGCTCAGCTGACACCCCCAAAGCCGGCCAGGCCACGCTCAGAGCTAAAAATAATAAAAACAGCAAGTGACGCTCAGCCCTCAGAGACAAGCAAGAAGTACTCAGAGATTCAGACCCCACTCCTTCCCCCAGATCTCGGGAGGGATGAGAGATGCAATGAAAGGCAGGTGAGTGGTTTGTCTAGAGTCAAGTGAGCGGATTTGAGGTTCCTTTCTCAGAAAAGCATCCTTGACTATGAAGAGGGACAGCTCCGCAGACCCAGGTCTGTACTGGCTGACGCCAGCGCTGCTCCTGCTGTCCCCTCCCTCCTTTGCAGGTCACCAGTGGATGGCGATGTGGCCTGCATCCTGTGCCGGGCACTGCCGTGGAGAAGCGTGGTGTCGGGCTCATTGCACGTCACCACGCTTCTCCACGTGGCTGCTTCAGAAGGGCTTTGTCTTAGCCCCTCTGAAGATAAACACAGGCCAAGTTAAATAGTTGTGCTGAGTCCACACGAGGGCTCAGTGTCCAGTCGCTTAGAAGCATGTTTCGAAGAATGTTTAAGACCCCAGGAACGTACCTGAGTGAAAAAGCTGGAACCGAAAGTATGCGTGTCCGTCTCCTAATTTACCAAAGTAAGATATGTGTACCAAGAAAAAGACAAAATGCCTCAATATATGAATCTATCTCATTTTCATTTTCCACTTTACATTTTCTCTTATAGCACCAGTAATGAACGCATCTCTTCTAATTGGAGAGAAAGGACTAGACCCATATCTCTATCACTGTCTCTATAATATTCGTTTTTTTTTTTGAATTGAGGTGAAATTCACTTAACATACAGTGAACCATTTCAGGTGAACAATTCTGTGGCATTTAGTACGTTCTCGGTGTTGTGCAATCAGCACTTGTATTTAATTCCAAGAAACGTGCATCTCCCTGGAAGAACACTCTGCCCCCAGGAAGCAGCCCCTCCCGTCGCCAGCAGCCAGCCGTCTGCTTTCTGTCTCTCTGGGTTGGCCCGCTCCGGACCTGGCACAGAAATGGGGTCACAGAATATGTAGCCTCGGGCGTCCGGTTTCTTTCATGTAGCCTCAGGTTCTTGAGCCTCTCCCGTATGGTAGCAAGTATCACAACTTCACTTCTTGTTACGACCGAGTAATATTCCGTTGCGCGAATACGCTGCATTTTGTGTGTCCGCTAATCCCCTGATGGACACGTGGCTTGTTTGACCTTTGGGCTCTTGTGAACAATGGTGCTCTAAATGTGCATGTATGTGTTTGTTTTTAATTCTTTGGGGGTATATAGCTCAGGTAAACATTATTCTTTAACCATGTTGAAGGCCTGTGAGCCTCCGTGTGATGCCAGGGGCCTCTGTGATGGAGGTCAGTACCTAGGTCCAGTTCTGGACACCCACGGGAGTACTTTCAACCCTCAGGGCAGCCCTGCGAGGCAAAGACCGCTATTATCCCTGTCCCAGAAAGAGGAAACGAAGGCCCAGGGATACTGAGTAACTCACCTGAGCTCATTCAACCAATAAGTGGCAGAGGGGGATTTGAACCCAGCACGAGGCGCGGGAGGCGTACAAGCAGAGGCCAGGCAACCCCCTGGAACAGTATCGTGGAGACGTGTCTGGTCTTGGATGGTGGCCGACGTCCTGCCGCTCTCAGATGTCGGGTCTCTGGGCTGTGGTGTTGGTCTGGGTTGGAAGAGGAGGTGGGCTGAGGGTTTCTGGGTTGTGGGTAACTGTCGCCTCCTCAGCTGCTCTGTGACCTTGGGGTGAGCCCGGGTCTCCTCTCTGACGGTGGGGACCATGTTCAAGCAGGTACTTGGTCCATGGGGCGGTGGGTTGGTGAGGCCCAAGGCGGTTGCCTGCAGGGTTTCCATAGAGACCCACTCTGCCTGGAGTCAGCACCCCCCAGGCACCCCAGTCTGGCGCTCACAGCAGGGAAGAAGGTGGGTACCTTCTGGATCCAGCCTGTTTGCCTGTCTCCCCGTCACTTTGAAAATAGGAAGTGGCCAGTCAGGGAGACTGTCCTGCCGCCTCTACTTCCTGCCCGTGGGGCTATCAGGATGACAGCGGCTCAGCTGGTCCCACCCCTGCCTGGGTTGGCGGGGTCCTCCGAGCAGATCTGGCCTGCGCTGGGAGAGTTCCAGCATCCTCTCCCTCAAGCCCCATGTCTTACGAGCTGGACTGTCCTCAGGGATATGGAGCAGACATCTTTTTTAAAGAATCAATCTGTCATCTCAATGCCAACAACGAAAAAAGATGAATTGCTTTTCTGTAACAACAGAATGCACTTTTTCAGGCCTTTAAAACCAGTTTCTCTAACTGTAAAAGGTGGCCCTGAGGATTTGTCACAGCTCCCAGAGACAGAGTTTTCCTGTCTGTCTGACAGCCTACGATGTCCTCTGTCCTCCCTCCGGGGTCCCCAGGGAGAGGAGCCAGCAGGCATGAGAATGGCCGCCCATCTGGTCTCTGCATAAGGAACTGGCTGATTAGTGAGCGTCCTCCGGGGTCAGCAAATCCTCTCTTTCGTTTCAGCAGCCAAGCCGCAGTGATGTCCCATCTCTCAAGTGTCATGCCAGAGGCAGCTTGGGGCTGTGAAATGTCTTGGGCGAAGCTCGCCTTGGGTTTCTATAGGTTGATGAAACACGTGGCTGCTGGTGTGTTTTGTATTAGAAGGAAAGGCTGTATTTTAACTTGGACTCTGAGTAGGTGGCCTCTTATACATGGAAATCTCTCCATGTGTCCTGGGGGCGCCGGGCTCAGGGAGCAGGCCCTGGGGTTCACTCTGGCCCGTGCACATTTGAGGACCCGAAGAATCAGCTTTCCAGAGCTTTTAGGGTCGACCTGGTCCTAAGGGAGCTGCAGCTGGGAACCCAGTTTGGAATCTGCTGCATGATACCCAGAGGACCAAGGTTTGTCTGTGGTTGAAGACCCCCCTTCTGACTGCATTTCAGGGGACTTGCAAGGGCTTGCCTTGTCCACAGACAGTAGTTGGTGTAAAAGTCTTTGTAAAGGCATTTATTTTCCATCTTGGAAAACTGGTGTCAGACGTGCCTTCAGGGAGAAACTAGTCAGGACTCCTGCCTTGGAGGAGGAGGATCTGGTAGAGAAGACGGACACATGTCCACCCATGCACCCACCCATGCACCCACGCACCCACCCATGCATCCCTGCATCCCTGCATCCACCCACGCGTCCATCCATCCATCCACAGCACAGTGCGGTGAATGCTCAGACGGTGGTGTGGGAAAGATTTCTGTATTATTTTGCTTTCAGTTTGTTCTGTTCCTTTTCTCTCCGAGCACAGAGGAGCTGGCTACTAACACAGCCCGGGTTGGGACCCTTCACAGAGGACATGAAAATGAAGTTGCTTCTCTTGGCGGGGGCGGTCACTGGCAATTCAGAGATAAGTGGATAAGCATTGTGGGCCCAGGGAACAGCATGTGCAAAGACACAGAGGACTGAAAGAGTGTAGCCTGTTGGGGAGATGGGGAGCCTCCCAGTGAGCCTGGTGCCCTGGCAGGAGGGGGAGGGGTGGGCTGAAGCAGCCAGCAGGGAAGGGTGAGGTTATGAGGGCCCTGGACGCTGTGTCAAAGAGTCTGGTGGGCTTTTTGTCCCGGTCGGAGCCCACAGATTCCATGTGGGAGGCCAGTTAGGCCATTGCAATAGCCCAGGGGTGAAATCTGGCATTGACAACGAGGGTGGAGAGGTTGGGAGAGACTTAGGGCATGGAATATTTGTACTGATGGCTGACTGTATTAGTAATAACAACAATACTAGCATGTGGTAATAGGTGACATTTATGGGTGTGACCCTTGGATAAGCACCTTTCTAAGCATCTTGCATATAGTAATCCTCACAGTGACCTAAGCAGTGGGAACTACTATTATCCTCCTTTGACAGATGAGGAAACTGAGGCTCAGAGAGGTTAAGTAATATAGCTGAGGTCACACAGCTGGGAAATGGCAGAGCAGGATTCGAACCCAGATGGTCTGGATTTGTCTGGAGACAAACAGGAAGATTCGGCAGATCTGTGCGTGAACCGGGGTGGGTCGGGGGGAGAGATGATGCCACTGGAGGAGCCAGGAGATGTGGAGGGAAAGGACTGGCAGGACGTTGAGACAAGGAAGCCGGGAATGGGAGTGGCCGTTTACCACTGTTGCCAGGGTGCATCTCTTCAGCATGAGTAGAACAAGAGAAAGAAACATGGCTTCACTGGGGTATGTGTGTCCTGCTGGGGAGTCAGCCATGCTTATTAAGAAACATTAGACCGAAAACGCGACCTTCGCCTGCAGTTTGCCCCAATATTAAATAATGACTAATTTGAATTTAAGTATGTGGCAGAACATTACGCTGTGATCCCTTCTTCTGGGAGGGACTCGGGGTGTTTGATTACTCAATGAGGCATGCATATTCATGACTTTGCATGCATATTCATGACTGCGCTTTCATCTTGCCGATTGGATTCTCTTTGTTACTTGCTAACTCTAAGAAGGAAAGGGCTTGTGAACAGTCTCCGTGGGCCTGTGAGTCCAGGGACTTGACTCTCCTCACAGGAGCTGGGAGGGGGGCGCTGGGTACATTGTGAATCGTTTCCACGTGCTTTATCACATCCAAACACAGTGGATGGAGGGAGGTAGATAAACGTACCCATTTTTGAGATGTGGAAACTGAGGCGGGAGAGAAACTGGCAAAGACACGCTGCTAATAGGGAATGGGGCTGGGCTCAGCATCACCTCATCCTGTGACCCTTTACTGCCCTGGAGACCTCCATTCACTCGTCCAATCCACAGAAGTCACCGAGCTCCCACCAGGGGCACAGGGCAATGGTTGCCTAACGGTGCCCCCAGCATAGGAGGCTCACGGCAAATACCCGTGGAAGTGAGTTGAGTGGATTTGAACTGAGCTCTTAGCCTCGTGCTCTGCCCACGGGAGAGGCTGCCCTGGATAAACTGGGTCCCACACCCCTTTCCCGCCTGACCGTCTATGAGCAGAAAACCAGCCTAAGCACGAGCACAGCGGTTTGGCATTTGACTTCATATTCACACACTGTTGGTAGAGCCCACTTTGGAAGGCAACGTCATGGCCCCTCTTTCCTGGAACCTGTACCTGTGTCCCCTGACGTGGCAGAAGGATGATCCCAGAGGATCCTGGTGGCCCCATCCTCTCACACCGGTCCTTAAAAGCAGAGATCGTTCCTGGGCCTGGTTGGAGGGAGACGTGACTTGTAAGAATGGCAGAGCCGGTGTGCGTTACTGGATTTGAAGATGGAGGTGGGGGCCATGAGGCAAGAAATACAAGGAATGCAGGTGCCCCTGGGAGCCGGAAAAGGGAAGGAAACGGATTCTCCCCGGAGCTTCTGGAAGGAGCTCAGCCCTGCCCACACCTTGACATTAGCTCAGCGAGACCGTGTTCAACTTCTGACCTTCAGGACTGTAAAATAATAAACGTGTCTTGTCTTAAGCCGCTTGTGGTCCTTTGTCATGGGAGTGATAGAACACTAAGGCATCGCTGTATTTAAAGGAGTTAACTTCCTTATCGTTGAAATGTAGAAAATATCTGCTTTGCAGCTTGCCGGCAGTTTAAATCCAAAAGTGGTTTTGCAGACATGATGTTAGCATGGCCGTGTTATCTGACCCCAGGCCGCTCGGTGATGTATCCTGTCCAGAGGCCGGCTCTCTGGGCTCTCTGTTGGGGAGACAAGTTAAAAGAGCCCCCAGGCACATGGCGGCGAAGCCGGGACTGGACCCAGCCACACTCTCTCTCTGTCCTCCCTCCCTCTGTTCTTCCAAACGGCTCTCCCACCCCAGCTTCCACTTCCTCTCTCCTCCCTCTTCCAAACCACCTACGTTTCTTCCCTCCCCTTCTTCCCACCTCCCCCTTCCTGCGGGTGTGTCCACAGCCTAAGACTTTTCACCAACGCGTAGAGCTGTCATCCCATTTTGCAGCCCAGCCTGGGAGCTGTCTGGAGTCCCTCCAAGACTGGCGGCCCCTCTGCTCCATCTGGTCCAGCGGGGAGATCTCCGGAGGAGCCTCTGGAAGGCTTTTGGGGGGTGGTTTTCGGCACAGCTAGTGAGGCCCAAGTTCAGCCATTAATACAGGAAACTCCAGCCCTGGGCCCGGGAGGAGCGGACACTCGTCCTAACTCGGCGGGCGGGGGATTGGAGAGCTGGGGTGGGTTCGTGGGGCCAAGTCTTCAGCCCCATCAGCCCCCGGCCGCTCCTAGGCCCCTGCCAGCAGCCCTCTGGAAGCTGGCTCGCGAGGACGAAGCCGGTAGTGGGGTAGAGGCGGTGTTAGATTCGATGCAAATCCTATCCCACCCCCACCCTACCCCGCAGGGCTTCCCGAAGCAGCCCCAAGGCCCTGGAATCCCGGTGCAGGCCTGCAGCCCCGCAGGTCTCTGGTCAGGGGTGCCCACCCCACGGACGGGGGGGTGGGTTTCTGCAAACGCCCGCTGCCCTCCTCCGGCCGTGGGGCACTCGGATCCGCGCTTCCATTTCTCTGGGCTTCTTTGTCGGCCTCCAAGGGACATTCAAGACCTCCTCAAAGGTTTATACGGGGCCGTTTCAGCGGACAAACAGAAAACCCCAGCAGGCTGCGGGCGAGGGAAAAAAGCCTCCTTTAAATTGGCAAAGCAACCAGGAAGCCGCCAGGCTGTCGTGCTCGAGGTTTTTCAACACCACATGCAGCCTTGAGTTTCTCTTCTTTATAGTTTGAAAAGACCGGCTTCGGGTTTAGACAGCAAAGCCCCTTTCATTTCTCCAGGGCTCTGTTGTTTATAACGCTGGTCCTGTTCATTAGTTTCGTGGGCTCCACCAACTGGCCACTTTCAGCCCTCTGTTGCTACTCTAATGATTATCTTTTTTTTTTTTTTTTTTTTTTAAGTGCAGGCTGCACTGGGATACACTGGTGTATCTGGAGCCAAACAGGTCAGTTCTACAACCAACTCACTAATCCTATGACCACAGTAATGAACTTGGGCTCCCCGGCCTGGGCATCCTCCGCCCCTTGAATAAAGCAGGAGGACAGAGGGGCCGACGTTTCTAGCGCTTCCCCCACCTCCAGTTCACCTTTCCTTCGGCTGCGTGGACATCGGAGCTCCCCAGCCCCTCGCAGCAGGTGTGGCCATGTGGGAGGGGAAGTCACGGGGGTCTCTTCCAGGGGAGCACCGTGAAAAGCCCACGTGCAAATCTCCAATCGCCCTCCCCATCTAACGACTGGGAAGGGCAAGGGTCCAGAGAGCAGAGCCTCTGCTGGCCTGGATCCCGGCATGGCTGCCTGGAGCAGAGCCTTTGTCAGCCCTCGACTGACACGTGGCACAAACAGCACAGAAACCTTTGATGTGTCAGGTCGCTGGGACTGCAGCCTGGATTTGCAGCCAAACCTATCTCATCCTTTCTAAAATATAATCCTTATTTCTGCTACTGTGAGGACTTGTTGAATGAATGAATGACAGAAACCCCCAAGCAGAATGTCCGGCTCCTGGCAGGTGTGCCATGAATGCTAGAAATTTCCGCACTTGAAAGTAAATGCCAGTTTACAGGGGCGGCTCTGGTTCTGTACCACTGCATAACAAAGCACCAAGCTTACTGGCTCAAAACACCAATTGGTTCTTATCTCCCAGGGTTCTGTGGGTTGACTGGGCTCAGCTGAGAGCCTCTTGCTTGGGTCTCCTGTGTAGTCTTGGTTGGATGTTGGCTGGGCTGCTCTCATCTGAAGGCTCGACTGGGCTGGACGACGTCGCTCCCTCCGTTGATAGCGGCAGGTGGCTGAGGGCTCATTGGACTCTTCCGCCGGAGCACGTGTACACCTGTATGTGACCTCTGCATTGATGTGGGTGTCCTGGCGGCTGAGTTCTGACAGGGGACATTTCTAAGCATCTCAAGAGGCCCAGACAGACGTGAAAGACTTCTTCTGATCAGAAGCCCCGGAACGTCACTTCTGCTGTGTTCCTTTGGCCGAGGAAGTCACCGAGACCAGCCCAGAATCAGGGGAGGGGAAAGAGGCTCTGCCACTTAGCCGGGGGGGGGGGGGGGGGGGCAGCCAGGTCACACCTCACAAGAGCAGGTGAGATGGGAGATACCACAGCGGTAGTTGTCCGCAAATGCAGTCTGCTGCAGGTGCCTGTAATCAAGGGGCAAGAACACCTGTTGATGTCATCACACGTGGACTCATCCTGTGGGGGCGGGGGCGTAAGTTCACCCAGCCGTCCTGGTCCCCTTCCAGGCCTTCCTTCCTGGTCCCCCTCCTCTCACTCTCCAAGTGTTGGCTCTGCCATCTTCGCCTCTGGCCGGGCTTCACAGCCCTTTAAAGACCAGATCGGTTCCAAGTGATGCGGGGGCTCAGAACCCTGCAGAGACCGGGCCACGCCGAGGGCGCCTGTGAGGCGGGGGCGGCCCCAGGTGGAGTGAAAACAAGGCCAGACTCTGCAGTAGCAGGCGGAGATGCCATTCGCCAATTAATACAGGAGCCTACAGCTGAGCCGTTGTAACTTACTGTACAGAAATTGCCCAATTTTAAAATAATACTGTCATTATGGGTAGACTCGTCGACCGCAGCGATACCTCTGCCCCTCTTGGGAGCCTGTGCAGGAGAAGATGCCACGCGGAGAATCACTGCTCATAAAGCGCAGGAGGGAGACCAAATGGGCGATTACTGGAACCGTCCTGACATTTTCCACTTCGAGGCGGTTTTCAGTTTGTTCATTCATTAGGCCTCTCTTGAGCGCGTTTGTCTGCCTGGACCTGCGAAAGATCAGGTGATGCCAAAATAAAGACACTCAATTCCTGGCTTCAGATGTCCCTGGTCTCTAGGGAAATACGAACAAAACAAGGACAGAGAAGGATGGGATGGATGGTCCAGAGTGAGGGCGCTGGGCCCATCCCAGTGCGGATGCCGACAGTTGTACACCTTGGGGAAGCACCTTGGCCCCTGAGCTGCAGTCGCCCTGTGCCTCCGTTTCCCCATCAGTAAAACAGGTGCAATTGTCTACCTCGGTGTCGGGGGGGTTCACGAACACAAATGGTCATCGCCTGCCGCAGGATCTGCCCGTGGCCTTGAGTGGGAAATAAAGTGAATGCACTTTCAGAAATTACAGAATGAATGGTGGGCTGCCCACCTCTCTCGTGGGTCACAGAGGGGGTGCTGATTTGGGGTGTCGGGGGCTTTCCTCGTCAACACCGGCCCTACACGAGGGTTCCAGGTGGAGTTCTGAGCATCTAAGAGGCGTGCCCTGGGGTCTGATGCTGCCTCATTAGCCGTTGATCCTTCAAGGGGTGCGTCGTCCGGGCGCCTCAGCTTCCTCATCTGCAAAATCAGGACAAGGACAGTGGCAACTTCGAGAAGCTGTCTCAAGGACTGAAGGAGATGGGACGTGAGCTGTAGCAGATCAGCACGTGAGGCGCGCTCCCCAGCACCGCCTCTCAACTCTCCGTGCAGTTCTGACACTGTCACCTGGGGTCAGCGCAGACCCCGCAGGTTAAGGGCTCTGTTGCAGAAAGCTGACCCCCTTCAGGCAACGGTTCCAAGTCCCAGGTTGTCACCTGTGCTTCTGACAGATCTGCTGCTAATTCAGGGGCTTCCCACACCCCCTTCCCCGGGGCTGGCCATTTGCTAGAACGACTCACAGAGCCGGAATAGAGCGTCACTTACTCCTGCTGGTTTGTTATAAAGGACACAAATCAGGACAGGCAGGTGAAGAGCTCCCCAGGGCAAGGTGGGCTCTGGGGGGTGGGGTAGGGGCCTCCCAGCACCTGGATGTGTTTGCCAACCAAAAAGCTCTGGAACCCACTGTCTGGCGATCGTATGGAGGCTTCGCCACCTGGGCGCGACCGCTTGCATCTTTGGCCCTTGGTGACAACTCAAGCTCCAGCCCTTCTCGCTTTGATGGAGAGAAGGGTGGGGGGAGGTTGACAGTTCGGACCCTCTAATCTCGCCTTGGTCTTGCTGGTGACCAGCCCCCATCCTGAAACTATCCACAGGCCCCCAGCCCCCACTCCTCTCATTAGCAAATGAAAGAAACTCTTACCCCTCCAGAGATTCCCAAGGTTTTAGGACTTGTGTGGCAGGAACCCGAACGAAGACCAAGTAGACACTTCTCATTCTGCCACACCCAGACGCCATCTCCTCGCTGTCCTATACAGCGGTACAGGGGGGAGTGGGTCTGTTTATTCTAGTGTCCGTGCGCTCACAGGTGCTCACTGAATGCTTGCTAGGTGCCAGGTGCCGGGATGCACCTGGATAGTTCATGGTGCACCAGGAGTGGAGGCCAGTGACTGCCCTCGGGGGTCGCGGTCTGGCGTCTGTGTTGCCCTGGGCCTGTGGGGATGCACAAGTGCCCGGCACTGCTCTCTCCATCTCCCCCATCCTGCGTTACTGCTACAGGAACTGACAGGTGTCTGTTAAGTCTGCATGACCGCAAATGAGGCTTTCATTGGCGTGAGCCGCGCCCCTCCTCACAGATTGGACTCAGCAGCATTTTGCACCTTTTAGTCGGTTCTGCTGCTTTCAGAAGACATAAAACAACTCTACGTTGGATTAGCAGAAACCAAGCATATTAAAGAGTGGATCTGTGAGCCTGGCACAGATATGTGCGATGGGGGATGTTCAAGGACCATCTGCGAGGAAAGCGGATGCGGAGGGATCCGATGAGATGCTGAAGGCAGAAGGCGTGGTTAACGCCTCCCCCGCGCGAGGGCAGCTTCCTCTCCTGGTTGACCGCAGACAGTGCTCTCCGCTCAGGTGGCTTCTTATAGGGCCTTGCCAGACCTGCGTGTCAGATTCTGTCTGCAGAGTGTCTTTGGTGCCAAGACTCAGCTCTTTGACTCAGGGAAAGCGCTGTTTAATTGGCAGGCTCAAAGAGATACCCAGTTCTTCCAGGTAAATTGGCCTGGAAGAACCTGTTCTTTCAGATTTTCTCTCCTTTTGTGCAGTAACCTGTTTCCATCCTCCCTCTGACAAGCTCGTTAATTTTTAAATGTAATTTAAAAGGAACGTTCTAGGAGGAAGCCACCTTCCTTTGGGGAGCAGTTGAGGCACAGCTGCTCCGGTACCTCGGGGCTCTCGGGAATGAATGCGTCTCTGCCCAGGCCTCCCGGGCTCCGCTGGCTTGGCGCTGCGCTGGGGTCTCTGCTGTCCACACCCACTCGACCCGGAGTTACAGGAAATGTCCTGGCACCCGGCGGCATGCACCACCCCGGGGCAGCTGAGTGGACAGGTGTCGGGGGACCCTAGAGGCCAGTCCAAGCCTTCCTGTGGCGGAAGGGCGGCACTCAGCCCCTATTCAAGTAGTGCCGGGCTCACGGGACGCCCCCGGGGGTTTTCAAAGAGTAAGGGACTCAGCTTTTTGAATTTGGAAAATCCCAGTAGGAAACCTCAAGGAGCCATGACACAGTGTCACACAGCGAAAGAGACACTGCGCTGTGCCTGGGGGCGGATTTCCTCTGTCAAATAAAAAATAAGTCCAGACTTAGGAGACACTTGATTTGAAAAGACTGTCTCAGTCGGGGGAATGGGGCTGATGCAGTAGGGGGAGGGGCTATTGCGACAGGAGGAGGGGTTATTACAACAGGGCAGAGGCTATTACAATAGGGGGAGGGACTGTTACAATAAGGTGGGGCTATTACAATTGGGCAGGGCTATTACAGTGGGGGAGGGCCTATCACAGTAAGGGGAGGGGCTATTACAATTGGGCAGGGCTCTGACTGTGAGACCCGGAGCATCCCACAGGTGAGGGGAAAGGGTTTCTTTTTGGGGAGGAGTAAATGGGGCGGAAGGAGTGGAACGGGGCTGCGTGAGCAGGTGGTGTTCTGCTCTGCGGTCAGCTGACTCTCAGGAAGGGCTGTGGAAAAGAGGTCGTTCTGTGTCCCCGAGTTCGCTCACCTCGGCGGGTGAGTCAGTTCCAGCCTGTAGGCGGGAGAGAGGCCTGCCGGAAGCCAATCAAGGCGCGCTGTCGGCATTTGTCCAGCTTGGTCAGTGGGGTCCGCAGGTTGGCAGTTCTTTTATGAGCAGAGAATGGGAACTTGGGGGTCTGTGTCACAATACACGAGGGGGCACCCGCATCTCCTCTAAGTCACACGGGCAGGGGTTCTTGCAGTAGCTGTTTTCTGGAGCACAGATGGCAGGGGTTTCACCATCGGCGTTTCCGGCAGCACAGGCTCAGGTCAAGTTCAACGCTGTCACCTCAGAGGAGGCCGCAGGGCCGCTGATCTGACTCATGGTCAAGCTGCTTCGCGGGGTCAGAGGAAGAGTTTCCTCACCTGGGCTTCGGGCATGTGTCGGCTCTGCCACCGTCCGCCCAAACCCCTCTGAGTTCTGTACGTCTGTCGGGAAGGGGCTTCCAAGGGGCTCCGGGTGCAGCTGGTCCAACGCGACCAGGGGCTCTGCATCCGAGCCACCCTCTGCATCTGGAACTGGTTAGCCATCTGCACTTGTGATCACGCATCAGGCCAGCCCGCACCAAGCCTGGCACAGCCTGGACGTGCAGAAATGGGCGGGTGGGTCAATGTGCCAGGGGTGCACCTACTGTGCGCAGGGCGCGCTCACAGGCAGGCTCCTGGAGGGGTGGGGAGAAGCGTGGCAGAAGGCGAGAGGCAGACCGGGGCTGACGTGCCCCCCCCCAATTTTCTGCGACTGGAACATTCTTCCTGCCAAGCTCACTTGAGCTCTGTCCCTAAGAAACTCCTGCAGCGGTTTCTTCTAATACGCGGTATTCTCCCATTTCTCAGAAGTGGAGTGTGGAAGCCACCTCGAGCCTGCCCTGGCCGTGAGCACCTTGCGAGGGGTGGGGGTGATCTCCTCGAGCCGGGTTAGTGTTGAGCTGCTCTGGGTCCCGCCACGAAGGTGCCATTGCTGCGGCACGTGGAGCCCCTGCCGCGTGGGGGGCCGCGGCCACCTCCTTGGCTTTGATGTTGCCTGGCGATGCTGCTCTTGCAGGACTGAAGCACAGGCTCTCCGGGAAGGCAGCCGGGAGAAGAGGGGCCAGGAGAGCCTGCTGACACACGGGAGCCTTGCTGAGACCGGTCTAGGGACACCGGCTGTTAAGCCAGGAGAGGACAAAGCTTCCTTCTGCAAAGTAATACCCACAGCGGCCTGGAAGCCTGGGCTCTGGCTCCCCCGGGTCCTCAGGGCTCGACTCCAGAATGCACCCCCCTTGGCCTTCAGCCACTGCCAGCCTAGCCAGCTGGGGCTGGGAGGGGACTGGTGTGGCCTTGGAGCAGCAACTGTGACGATGGAAGTGTCCACGTGCCAGGCACCAGGCCAGGCACTTAGCACTTGGCACAGGTGGTTTCCTTGGCAGCCTTAGAAATGCCCATCCTCACGCCAGCCTGCCCACCTGCACCCGGATGTGGATCTCGGAGGAAGGGTCCATGAGCAGGAGGTGCTGGCAGGCACCAGGTGAAGACAGGTGTGCCCCGGGGGCCTTCAAATGGAAAACTGGGCCCCCCGGGCCCCAAGCCGTGGACCACGAAGCTCCCCCAGGGCATGGATTCCTTTGCTGCTCTAGCTTCTGCCCCCAGGCCGCCCCACAGATTGCACACATGCCTTACGTGCACGGTTCCGTGTGGCGACTCTCACTGTGATTCTGGTACCGTCCAGGGGCAGCTCCCTCCTCCCTCTGGCTGGAGCAGAGCATTAATGGGGAAGAGCTGGGAGAGACGTGAGGGCCGGATGGGTGTGGGCGGGGTTATGGGGAGAGCGGTGTCTCTGCTCTAGAGCTTAGACGACACTCTAAGGACAGCAGCAAGGGCCAGGGAAGGCTTCCTAAGTGATTAAAGGTCTGAGGGTTCTCATGTAACCTTTCTTTAGTCAGTTTCTAATTTGATGGCATGCTGTACTCGTTTCTGGTAGCTGCTATGACACGTGAATACAAAGGCGGTGGCTTGAAACAGCAGAAACGTTCTTTCACAGCCTGGAGCCCAGAAGCCTGGAAGGGGTTTCAGCGAGCGGACGGGGCCGTGCACCTTGCACAGGTTCTAGGTGAGGACTCTGTTCCTGGCCTTTTCCAGCCTCGAGGTGCATTCCAAGGCTTGCGGTTCCTTCCTCACCTTCAAAGCCAGCAGCAAAGCATCTTCAGTCTGTCTCTCTGACTCAGTCCCTCTGCTTCCATTGTCACACCTCCTCTTCTCACTCTGACCCTCCTGCCTGCCTCTTACAAGGACCCTTGTGATTACATGAGGTCCACCCAGATAATCCAGGATAATTTCCCTTCTCAAGATCTTTAATTTAATCACATCTGCAAAGTCCCTTTGGCCATGGAAGGTGACATCCTCACGGGTTCCAAGGATCCTGCATCGCAAGGTTGCAGGTTCTCTGGGGGTAGGGGCATTATTCTGCCAGCCCCCCAGGTGGCCAAATAGAGAATGTGACCTGCATGAGTCCTTTAAATCAGAAGAAACTTGCCTTCTGACATAGTGCGTGGTGTATTATGCTGCCTGTTCCCTAAGTGTCCGAGAGAATTGGTTAGAGTGCCCCAAATATCTCCTTTGATCAAGCTTGTTTAAGCTGTCACTCAAATCTCCTGTGGTCTCACTGATTTCTGTCTGCTTGACTACTGACTGTTGAGAGAGATGTATTAAAATTTCTACACTGAATGCAGATTTGTGACTTTTTTGCTTGTAGTTCTATCAACATTTGATTTATTTACTTTGAGGCTATATTCTATTATGAGGTTAGAATATTATATACTGTTATATCTTTCTTTTAATTTGAACCTTTTATCATTAAATTAGTGAACTTTCATCCGTCTGGAAATGATTTTGCCTGGAGTGTGTGTGTGTGTGTGTGTGTGTGTGACTCGTGTGTGTGTGTGTTTGTATGTACTTTACTCCTCTTCCCAGGGATAAGGTAGAGATGGGCAGGTTTCCTTCTACATCATAATTTTCTCTCTAGTTCACCCTTACAGCAAAGATATAGCCCTCTGGGGTCCCAGCTTTGAGCAGAGGGCTTCTTACTGGGTTCCCTTTCTTGGCTTTGTCTCCTGACCCCCACCTTTCATTGCAGCCATCGAAACAGAGATCCAAGATCTCCCATTGTATTAGGATTCATTTCGGGCATGAATAATAGCATACAAACCCAAACCAGTTCGACTTACTTAGGATAGATGTTTCCTAGTCTGTTTCTCTCTTATGACCAATAAATCTGGCAGTGGTCAGTGCAGGGCTGGTTTGCTGATCCTCAGCATAAGGGATCAAGGTTTCTTCTTTATGCTTCACTCAAGGTCCCTCACAGTCCAGAATGGCTGCTGCAATACCGGCCATTGTGTCCATATTCCAGTTATTGGGAAGGAGAAAGGGGGTGCAGAACAACGTGCTGTCATTTTAAGGACGCTTCCTAGATACTTCACACAGCACTTCTACTCATGTTCTTAGGTCAAACTTAGTTATATAGTCACCCCAAGTTTCAGGGGCGTCTGAGAAGTGCAGCCTCTATTCTGTGTGGTCCTATGTCCAGCTGAAAGTTGACAGTTCTGTTGTTAGGAAGAAGAGGAGGATGTGTGCAGTTTGGGAGCCTGCCACTCCAGGATGTGGTGGATACACTGAAGGAAAGCTGGCTCAAAGCTAGCTCTGTGACTACTTTGGGTTTTGACCTCTAGAGTTGCCTATGTTTGCCGGCTCAACAATGCAATTTAAAATATTTTAAGGTACATTTAATTAAGCTTGGTTCTTGTTTGTGTGGTAAGGAATTCAGTGCTATTTAGTCTGCCATCTCGCCCGTAAAAGGAAGTCTCCCCAGGTGGACTTTTTTTTTTTTTTTTTTTGCTGTACGCGGGCCTCTCACTGTTGTGGCCTCTCCCGTTGTGGAGCACAGGCTCCAGACACGCAGGCTCAGCGGCCATGGCTCACGGGTCCAGCCACTCCGCGGCATGTGGGGTCTTCCCGGACCGGGGCACGAACCCGCGTCCCCTGCATCGGCAGGCGGACTCTCAACCACTGCGCCACCAGGGAAGCCCCCCAGGTGGACTTTTTGGGGAAAACTTGCTATTTCACACCTGGCTCTACTCTGTTCAGTTCCGTTCCTCACACAGTGGTCAAACACATGTGCATCTCCATGTCGATCCTGGTGGGGCCTAAGTTGGGGTCAGGGGTGGGAAAGGCACAGCTGGGTCGCATAGACCCGCCTGGGGTGGGAGGCTGCTGCGAGTAGGCGATCGGGCAGCAGAACAGCCTCAAAAGCCCACGAACAATCCTCCAGAGGTGGTCTTGGTGGAGATGGTTGGGGGACCGGCATCAGCAAAGTCACAGATGCTGAAAGAACACACATGGGGCACCCAGGGTGCGGAGAGTGGGGTGCCCTGGTGCCAGAGAGGGGACGCCAGCTGTATGAGTCGGGGTACAGCACTGCTTCTTTAATTCCTAGCCCTTGAACTTGGACCAGTCCATTTCCATTCCCGTGAGCCATCCTTTCTTGGTAATAATTTACTCTCTAGAGCTGAGTTTCAATGCCTTGGATATAAAGATCTTATGACTCTTTAAGCTGAGCTGCAGTCGAGTTATTCCAATGAGGACCTGCTTGAAATCACAGAACAATTTGCACTTCATGGCCTGTTGGAGGAGAGAGGCTTGGGTCTTTTCAGCAATGGATAATATCCATGCAAACCCATTCGACTGGATTGCACTTTTTTGGTATTTATTAAAGGATTGTCTCTGTGGCCTTAAGACTCCAGCGATTGTAATTCAAGCACTGAAACGGTTCCCTGGGGTTCTGGCATCTCTTTCTGACTCTTGACTTTTTGCTGGGAATGGTTGCGTCCCAGACCTGAAGATGCATTCGCCCCTCTCAGAATCTTCCAAGGTGCCTTTCTGGTGGCAGGCTTCTAAGGAGGCGTAGCTTCTGCACCTTCTCCAGAACAGGGACCTGTGTCCTCGGGGCTGTCACTTTGGGCTCCACTGGACCTGCCCCACTTGCACCCGCTTCAACCTGCGTTCTGCAGAGCAGGCGTGGCACGTGGCGATGCTGCCGGGATGGTGAGGGCTGAGCGGCTGATCGCGACCCCGAGCGTAGCATCCACAGCGCATAATTAGCGTCTGCAATCACATCCTCCATGAAGATGTTATGGGGGCCCCCAAGGCTGTTGGGGACCCCTTGACTGCCTTCCTGAATAAATGGGGTGGGGCTGCTGAATCCTAACCCTCCGTACTGAGCTTTTCCGTGGAAGCTATTTAACTGTGAGCGTTGAGCTTAGCGCCTGAGAGCCCCAGGACCAGGATCCGTCTTCCTGTCACCTGTTTACTGATGAAAAGCCCTGCTGATAGCTTTTGACTTCTGGTATTTTAATTGACTGTGTGGTCTGGCCACGGATTCACACTTAGGAAGACCTGCATTGCCATCCTTGAGAGTGATCTCTCTGTGTTTCTGGTGTTAGTTAATGTGTATCTTTCACTGGCCTTGCAATAATGGAAAGAAATTTGTGTCCAGCATTTAAATGAGTGAGTTTTTGGGGACGTGCTCTGCTCTGGAGGCGGGGTCCTCGGGGTGAGGTGGAGAAGTCACCTGGGAGAATTCTTATTGTATGGACTGTCCCCTCCTCCCGGTTCGGCCCGTGTCACTCTTCCTCCATGAAGCCCTCCATCCTCCCGCCGCCCCTCCTGCTTTGGTTCCAAGCACCACCTGGACGCCTGCTGTTGCAGGGATAACCTCATCTCATCCTTACGACAGCTCTATGTGCCAAGAATCCGTATCCCGGCCTTACAGACAAAATTGGGGCTCAGAGAGGGAGGTGACTTTTTTCTCACGGCAACTCCATCCAATCATTGGTGGATCTGAGGTTCCAGCAAAGTCCCTTTGGTTCTCTCCTCTGGGCCACCGTGCGTCACCAGGATTTCAGAGCAGATGGGATCTCAGGGCAGCATTGACCCCCCTGCTCATTCTGTTGAGCGAGCTTGAGCCTGCCGGCCCGCTCCTGGGTGCAGGCAGGGAGGTCTTGCACCCTGGGCCAGCAGCCGGCCTCTAATCCACCCTCTAGGCGTCAGCCCTGCTTCAGAACCAGATCTGACCACACCCTGCCCTGCTTCAAACCCACTGGCCCTGCCCCTTCTCAGCCTCCCCTTTCTCCGCCCTCCCCAAACACCCCACCCCACTGCTTCCCAAACAATGCTTCTGTTCTCATAGAATGTGATGGCCAGTCCACAGAACCTGAAAGTGTGGGAACAGAGCCCCTTCAGCCTGCAGACTTGCAGGTGTGCCTACAATGCACTGTGCGTGCCTTCCCACTGCCAGGTCACCGGTCATCCCAGCAGGATACTCCCATGTCCCCCATCCTCTGCTCTCCCTGGTGAGGTCTTTAGTCTTCGACATCCCCCTCAGCTGTCACCACCTCCAGAAAGCCTCCCTGATACGCCCTACAGACTTAAATACTCCCCTTTCTGGGCTCTTCCTCGACCCCTGGGCTTCCTTCCCTCGCCCTTTCCCCACCGTGCTATAAAGGGCTTTCCTCCTCTAGACCCTGAGCTTCCGGAGGGCACGGCCCATGTCCTGCTCTGTGTCCTTGGCCCAGAGCCTGGCAGATAAATGATCAGAATGGAAGCATCAGGGCCAGAGGGGCCGTGAGCACTGACACGGGCCCCAGAGGATGGAATGGGAGCTGTTCAAGTCACACCCCACCCCATCAGCTCAGGATAAGCTTTGGGAGGTGAGATGGGACTGAGCCAGGAGGGTGAGCGGCTCTGCTGGTCACCCCCTGGGTGACATGTCTTTAGAGCATCATTGGCCAGTGCCCCCAGCCCCAGCCTGTTTGGATGGGGTCCACCAGACTCTAAACACAAGCTACCTGCTTCTCGCTTTGTATTTTATTTAGGGCTAATGCAACCTGGCGTCTTATTTTCCTTCATTACTTAGCAACTGTGCTCTGGGCGAACAGCTCCAGTGAATTTTTTTTTGACCGTAATCCTCCACGGGCCCGTTTTTCAATCACAGGACTGAAGATCGGCCCACTAATGCCCTCTCCCTGGACTGCCTCCTTGGGGCCCCCAGACTAATTATTGCAAGACGTGCTAAGTCAAGTTCACGGTGTCGGGGAATTTTGGAAATCTTACCAGCTCTGAAATTACTGCGTGTCAGTGCGTTCAGAAGATGCAATTAGCTGTGTCGAGTGGGGACTTGTTGGAAAAGGAAAGTTTGGGAGTCGGGCTCATGGCCACCCCACTGCCCAGACCCCCGTGGGCCCTCCCCAGACACGGGGCGGGTCGTACCGAGCTGCCCGTCACAGGAGGGTGCGCTTGGGGGTGAGCGTGTGGGGCTGCGCCCTAGAGGCTGCGGACTTCGTCCTCTCTTGGGACTGTCCATCCCCGTGTCTGCACCTGCCTCGGCCGTTGCCTGGGTGGCGCTCGGAACGAGGCCCACGCGCTTCGCTCCATGACGTGTTTGCAGAGTGGAAGCTGGCTCTTCTCTTGTGCTGCCTGGGGCCGCCAAGACCAGCACCCAGTGTGCAGCGAGGCCCCTTCTCCTGCGGTTGGGTGAGTGTGGGTCCCTAGGGTCCTCAAGTGCCTTAAAAATGCAGGCCAGGTGGAGTGTGTGTGTGTGATGTGTGTGTGGTGTGTATGTGAGGTGTGTGGTGTCTGTGGTGTGTTGTGTGTATATGTGTGTGGTGTATGGTGTGTGTGTGTATGTAATGTGTGTGTATGTGGTGTGTGGTGTATGGTGTGTGTGTGTGTGTATGTGGTTTGTGTTGTATGGTGTGTGTGTGTATGTGGTGTGTGGTGTATGGTGTGAGGTGTGTGTGTGTGGTGTATGGTGTGTGTGTGTGTGTGTGTGGTGTGTGGTGTGTGGTGTGTGTGAGGTGTGTGCGTAGGGGCATATCGGATGCTCACTTTTCCTAGGCATCCAGTCCATCACTCCCAGCAGATTCTCTCAGGGTTTAGAACCATAGAAGGTGAGGAATTCCGACCTAACAAAGGCTCTACCAAGCGAAGAGATAATAAATATTCCGCCATGGCTGGTGCTGTGATGGCACCTGTCCTGTGGGAAGAGAGGCAGAGGGGGAGGGAGAAGCAAGGACTTTCAAGCACTTAATCCCCAGGGGTGTGCAGGGCCTGGAGCTGGGGCTTTTTGATGTGTTATTTCATGCAATCCTTTGGTTACTGGTGGTTCATGAAGATTTCTAGCGAATGGGCACCTGGCCGTCCACTCACACCCGCTCGCTCCCCGCAGCTGTGCACACACAGTGGTTGCAGGACAAATGGGGGATGGGCCCTAAGTAGTGCCGCGCCGGCACATAGTAAGTGCCCCACTCCTAGCAGCTGCTGGTGCCGTGAAAAATGCAGACACCCTGGGGCTGAGTGACAGTTCTCTCCAAAGGACTATGCATCTCAAGAAAGAAACTGTGACCACTCGGCACCCTGCGTGGAGGCTGCGTGGGACCAGCGCTTCCTAGCATTGGAAGGAGGCTTGAATGAAGCCGGGAACTTGGAAGTCAGCAAGACCCAGAGGAACTTGGGCCTCGGAGCCAGAGCAACCAGGGCGGCGGGGGGTGGGGGGGGCAAGTCTGGGCTGAGGTGGAGGGGGAGGGGCACTGAGACGAGTTCCGGGCTGCCTGCATATGGGGTCCCTCCCACCGCCCAAGTCCCTTTAGGGAATCAGCTGGGCCAGCAGGATGGAAGCACCCAGCTGTGCTGAGCCAGGAAGTGCTCGGGAGAAGTTCTCCATCCGTGGTTTTTTCACTCATTCACCTTAATGTCTGGATCAGAGGCGTCACCGCCCCACCCATCCACGTCCCTCCAGAGGGCCAGCCCCAGGAGATCGGGACATGCACGGCTTTTCTACAAACAAAATTTAAGTGGTTGAAACAAAATCAAAAGAATGATCATCTTTCCCAACACATGAGCTGATGTCTGGTGTCAGCACAGCGGTGAAGGTTTACGGGCACACACCACCCCCGTTTGTCAACCTGCTGTCCGTGGCTGTTCCAGGCCACGTTCGCTCCACGGCAGAGTTGAGTAGTTAGGACCGAGGCTGTGCAGCCCGCGGGCTAAACGGGTGAGTCTCTGGTCCTTTCAGAGCAGGGTCACCAAGCCTGGTCCTGGGCTGCTCACTACCTATGGTCCGGGGCAGGAGTCTCGCCCTGTGCCCGAGGGCTGGCAGGTTGCTGTCCAGCGCTCAGGAGAAGGCTGGGCTGGAGGCCCACCTGAGTGGCTACAGTCAGGATGTTGGAGTTTTTTCATAAAACAATGAGATCACCTGGACAGGATGGAACAGGAATCCAAGATGGTTTCGTGGAGGCCGAGGGGTGAAGGCAAGGTGGCTCCCAGGCCTGGGAGGGAAGAGAGGGGCGTGGAGACAGTGACGGGCAGAGACACTCCCCTCCTGCGCATCCCTAGGGCTCTGCCAGCCGTGCCCTCCTGCTGCCCCCCTGCCTGCTCCACGGCCAGTGTTAGGGGAGCAGACTGGGCTATCTCCTCTGCCTGAATCACCTCAGTGTCCCCTGGAGCGTGGCCCCGCACCAGGCATGCCGCTGGGCTGGGGACGGTGGGTGATGTCTGCAGCCCCTGGAGCTTCCACCTGAATCCCCCAAGAACCAGGCCTGCTCTGCTGTCCCCGTCCTCCCTTCCATGAACCCTGCGAAGGAGTGGCTGGGCCGGTGTGTTAGGTCCCTGCAGGTGCGCCCCCTCTCCACACCTTACCTCTCCATCAAGGGCCTCTTATGTTGGCAGGAAGCAATATCGGTAATAACCCCGCACATCTCTGCAGCAATTTCCAATTTGCCATGTCCATTCACATCCAGGATGCCTTTAATCCTGCCCCGCGGGTAGCTGCCAGGACAAGGGCGATAATACAAGTTAAGCGCTGGTACAGGCCTGACCCACAGTAGGCACCTGAAAAAATGATAGCTGTGACTCTAAGAGGGGGAAGAAGGCAGGAGAAGAGGGAAAGAAAGGAGGAAAAGCAGGGAGAGGACGGGGAGGGAGGAGGCTTCCATCCGTTCAGGGGGAAGGTCTGGGCCCTGCCATCCTGAAACTTGCAATTTATCTATTCATCCATCCACCCATCCACCCATCCATCCATCCATCCATTTATCCATCCACCCATCCATTCATCCACCTGTTCATCCATCCATCTACTCACCCACCCCCTCTCAATACTAATTTATCAGAGATTTACCTGGCACTGCTGTAGGTGCTGGGGATATAGCCTTCATCTGGAGGCTTCCTTGAATGCCCCCCTCCTTTGAGCACCCCCATGCACACCTACGTGCACACACAGAGCCATGGCCCCTGGCTTCCCTCCATCCTAGCTGGGCTGTCCTTTGTCCTTGTCAGTCACCCTCTACCCCGCAAATCCCCGAACAGGGCTCCACGTGGGCCAGGTCCTGAGGGAGTCCCATCTCTGTGGGTTGGTTAGATCACACCATGACAAAATGTGAGTTCAGTAAAGTGGCCTTGGCCCTGGACAGATTTTTCTTTCTGCCTAATTATAAAATCCATTTATTTCAGCAGAAATCACAAAACAGAACAACTTAGCTATTACAGGGACATGCTTTATACTCATAACTTAAAGAGCTTGTTTTAAAAACGAACTGTAAAACCACTTAATTACTTGGTTTTAAAACCAGCCATGTGGAAAGTATGTTCCCTCGATGTACGTTCTGGAGGTGATTTCTGGCAAAGGGAACTCTGCGGTGATGCGGACTGTGCCAGGCTGCCTCGCACGTACATGGCCCAGACCATCCCAGGCTGCTCTCACAGAGTCCCAGCTGGCAGCCAGCTTGTCACCCCTCTCCACATGAAACGTGAGGGACAGAGGGACCAGCAACAGGGCTTTGTGATGCTTGCCAGCAGCTCCTAAGAGTGAGGCCAGGACAAAATTCTGAATATTTTGCCTACAAATCTTGTTGTCTTTCTACCATGCCTGCATCCATCCATCCATCCATCCACCCACCCATCCATCCATCCATCCACCCATCCATCCATCCACCCATCCACCCCTCCACCCATCCACCCATCCAGCCATCCATCCATCCACACATCCACCCATCCACCCATCCATCCATCCACCCATCCACCATCCATCCATCCATCCATCCATCCATCCACCCATCCATCCATCCACCCATCCACCATCCATCCATCCATCCATCCATCCATCCACCCATCCACCCATCCATCCATCCACCCATCCACCCATCCACCCATCCATCCATCCATCCATCCAACCACCGAACCAAGTGCCATTTATCTATACATTTATCTACCCATTGATGGTCCCATCCACCCATACAACTACCCACCCATCCATATGTCCATCCACCCATCCATCCATATATATTCAGATACACACCCATACATCCATCCATCCACCCATCCATGGGCCATTTATCTATATAGTCATCTATCCATCCATCCATCCATCCCTCCATCCATCCATCCATGTATCCGTCATCCACTCACTCATCCATTCATCTAGCCACTTACCCATCTGTTCACCCACCATTAAATCCACCCATTTATCCACCTGAACACCAACCCACTCATTCACCTACCCACCCGTCCATCCATCCCTTTACCCATCCACCCATTCAACACGCCTTCATAGACCGCCTTGCACTTGAGTTTCTGGGCAAATGGAGGGAGGGGGGTGGGAACAGAACGCATTCCCTGACCTCAAGGAGCTCACGGTCCCCAGGGGCCTCATGAACCACGATCCTGAGGGAGACTAAGTTCTGAAGTGGAGGTGTGTCTAAGTTTCTATGGAACTACGATGGGGGATTGGGCACCAGAAGGGAACAAGGAGTGTTTCCTAGAAGAGGGGACATTTGAGTTGGCCTTTGAAGGATGTATAGGTGTTGACTGTGTGGAAGAGGGAAGGGCATTCTAAGCAATACTTTTAATTCTGAAGTTTAACATCAAGGACCTTGAGTTCAGACTCTGGCTCTGCCAGCCCTGGCTGTGTTTCTGGAATGGGGTCTTAGTCTTCTCACTTGTAAAAGGGGAGACTCACCTCCCTCTGGCCTCCATGCCAGCTCTGCTTCACTTTCTCAGCTCACTTTCCCTCTGGGATTCACGGCGGGGGGCGTGGAATGTTCCCGGATCTCCCTGCTTTTCCCTCTCACTTCCTGATCCCACCCAGTCTAATGGCTTCACGTATGCCCCCAGTTACCCCCAGCCCCAGTGTCCCCCGCAGACTCCACGCTCAGATCCACCGCAGTCTCCACAACTCCTGCAGGGCATCGCTAACAGGCATCTCAAATCTGTCAGCTGCAGCCGGAACTCCTCCCATCGCCTCGCCGGACCAAGGGGCCACCCCCAGGTGGGCCAAGAGCTTCGGGGTCACCCTCGACCCCTCTGCCCCACCACCTACATCAAGTACATCAGCAAGTTCCACGCTGATGTGTCAAACCACAACGCCCTGTCCACTTCCCACCCCACGGTCAGCACCCTGGCCCAAGCCACCCCCATGCCTCCACGTCCTTCCAGCAGGCATTTTTCTTAGACCAGCCCAGAAGCTTCAGGCCAGCAGTACCTCACTCCACCCAGCCACCTCTGCAGTCCACGCTCAGGGACGGGGGAGAGTCTCCTGTCCCGGCATCAGCATCGTGTAGCTGGGGGCCCAGCTCGGCCCCATGGAGTCTCTTGCCTGCCCCACCTCCCAGCCCCAGTGCTGGGGACCACTGGGCGCTTCTCACCCCCGAAAGCTCTTCAGCTGCTGAAGGTTCTGTTCCAGTTGGAGAAGACCTTTCCTGGACCAGCCCGTGCCACAATATCACTCTTTGTTGTTTTCCTCCATCTTAAAAGCATGAGGCAATCGTCCTGGGCTTTTGCTGAGAGCAGAGGCTTGCTTGATCCTGTGTCGTGATTCAGTGTGTGGCCACTGGTCTCTGGGGCTTCTCAGCCTTTTATGGACCTGAGTCTTCACACTTCTGCAGCCCACGCTAATGGAGTCCTACCTGCCACATGCCAGGCCCATGAGGACAGGGTGGCTGAGGTCTCCGCTGTCCAGGACCTGGCCCTGCCTCAGGAGACCACGGCTTGGAGAGAATGCAGCAGGCTTAGGTCAGGTTCCCCAGAAGCAGAGCCTGAGGCAGGGGTTTGGTGCACGTAGTGTACTGAGGGGGAGCTCTGGGGAGGGACCTGAGGGAAGAAATGGCCAACGGAGGATGTGCGCTCAGGCAGAGTCTGGCCAGGCCCTGTCCGTGATCTGTTCAGGGGATGAATCCCAGAGCTGCCCCTCCTTGGGGCAGGGGTAGCCTTTCCCCCGTCCATGCAGCACTGTCTGGGGTCCTCCGGGGGATGGTATAAGTTCCCAGGCCGGGGCTCTCATCAGCTGAGGGCAGTTTTCTGGGAAGGGGCTGGCGGCTAACGGGTCTGGGACTCAGGACAGCATCAGCCATGAGGCTCAGGGCACCATCGAGGTGGGCGTTTGTTACAAGCTTGATATTGTGACAAAGCTCGCTTTGTCTCGGTTCCCATAGGCCGGCCTGCAGGTTGGCAAGGTGGGAGTTATCTGCCCTCTTCTTACAGATGAGACACTGAAGCGCGGGCCTGGGGGTTGGCGAGTTGGAAGGCCAGGACTGAGGGTCCCCAGGCAGGGGTCTCTTCCCTGGCCCTCCTGCTTCTCGGCCAAGAGGCCCGCCCTGAGTGGTCCACCTCCCACCATCCTTCTCCTGTCTGCCACCCCAATAGTTAATCCACCAGCCTGAGACCCCTGGAGGCAGTGGCCAGTGGAGAGGGGAGGTAACTGGCTGTGGGTTAGACAGGTACACAGATCTGGGTCCCATCCAGCTCTGGCCACCGTGGTGAAGGGACCCCCAGGTCCTCTGAACCTCAGACACGTCCCCTATGGGGAGAAGGTGGGTCTGGCCTGGGCGGTGTGCTCAGGGCCAGTGGGAATGTGGGCAGCCTGCCCAGCCCAGAGCCGGCCCGTGGGCGGCGCCCAGCACACAGCAGCAGAGGAATCTTCTCCTTGGTTCTCCTGAAGAAGCTTTTCTTAAACACTCCTTCCCCTCATTTGTAAACTGTGGGGTGTGTGTATGTGTGAGTGTGTGTGGCATGATGGTGATGGGACAAAATCAATGCGCTGAACTATGTCTTTTTTTTTTTAACATCAATACCTTTTGCTGAGCAAAATCCGATCAGAGAAGGCGGCTCAGCTGCTGGCCTGGAGAGTCCCTGTCACCACCTCAGCCTCTTGTGAGCCGGGGGACCTCTGGGCACGGGGTTATCCTCTCTGGAAAGTGGGGACAATAACAGAACAGCTTCTCGGGAGGAGCCAGTGACTGGACACGCGTAAAGCACCCAGAGCAGCGTCTGCCTGGAATGGGTGCCCGCCGTGCTGTTACTATTATTGTTATTGCTGTGTGGTTATTGTTATTGCTAGGGTCATCGCCTGGCTTGCTGAGTTCTGTACATTGTCACATCCGCACCCTGGGACAGCCAGCCTGTGAGTTAATATCAGCGTAATCAGGGATGGTGTGGGATTGTAATGACATGCTGGTCTGAGCAGGGCCCGGAAATGCCCGCAGCCTCCCCAGAGGGCAACCCCTAACCCAGGCCGGCTCCCGGGAAAGGTGCCCACAGAGTAGTTGTGGGGGAAGTTCGGGACCACCGTGCTCGTCCCAGGGGCCTCCTCCCGTCGCCCGCTCTCCCACCTCATCCTGAGGCTTGGGTAGAAGAACAAGACCGGCAGGGGAGAAAGAAGGGTGGAGGGTGTCCCCCTCCTTCTTAAAGGGTGGTGTCTGGGATCCCGGGTCCACTGAACTGACTCAAGGTCACACTGCTGTATGCGCGGGGCCAGAGCTCAGTGTAGGTCTGCTGGACCGCAAAGCCCTTTGTTCTGTGTCTTGCAGCGTTGAACTTGGTTCAAAGACAAACACACAGTCAGTAAGGTAGGGAGCCTCTCGTCACCGGAGGTAACCAAGTAAAGGGGCGGGGATGCTACTGTGGCAAATGCAGTATGGTCCAGTGAGTGAGGTGAGGGGCCCCTTGTCACAGGGTGTCCAGCAGAGGGACAGGGACCGTATCACAGCAATTCCAGCGTCAGAGATTGTGCCAGTCTGGCTGGGACTGCGGCCACTTCTGAGGCTCTGTGGCTTAGCCGACCACCTATTTCTGGGCGTCACTGTGTCTTGAGTGACAGGAGGGGCTGGATCTGCCCCATCCCACCTCCCACCCACCACCGTCTCTTCGGTCTGTGCCTTTGGTGGGGGGAAGGCCAGGCCCCCAGCTGGAGGGCTGTGGGGAGAGGTCCCGGGAGCCGTCATGCAGGATGGATGTCCATACTTCTCGATCCAGAAACATCAACACTGATGCTGTTCTCACAGGAGACCAGAGCCTGGGCTCACCTCGGTCTCCACATGATCCTGAGCCCTCGGGAATCTCCTGCTGCAGAGCTCCTGCCCCAGGAACTTTAATTAAATCATCATTCATTTGCGGTCCAACGGATGAAAAGAAATTGACTAGACAGACTACTCATCTCTCCCGTTATCGCCGCGTGTTTGTCCAATTCATTTACCACTTATGAGGCATCTGTTCTGACATGGGCCGTGGGCCAGACCCCAGGGCCACTCCTTGTCCCTAAGGAGTAGAAGCCACAGGACTCACTGGTGACTGATGGCACGTGGCTAACAGGACAGAAAAAAGGGATGGCAGATAGCACCATCCCTACACCATCCCTCCTCTGGGGACACAAATGCCCCACCTGTGACGGCCAGTGGTGCCTGGGGACAGTAGTGCCCCACCTTTGACAATCATGGTGCTTGCTGGATCCTCCCCATGTCTGAGCTCTTTGTGGCACTGCCCTGTGCCCATCACCTCTGGCCCGTGGCTCCCCTGACCCTGTGCTCTCTGGTCCTCCTGTCACCTCTGTGCCCACTTCTTCTCAGTCTCCTTCTCTGGCTCAGCGTTCCTCCAACACTCCTTCCACCGGGGAGACTGTCAGTGCCACCGGCGAGGCACCGGGTCGATTTGGTTCACTGCTTTCCTCCCAGCATCCCAGGCAGGAGCAGGGGGTCTTTCCAGGCTCCCTGTTGCCCCAGCCAGTGGGTGTCCAGTCCCCCAGGTCTACCTTCTCCACGTCTCCCGCGGTCCTCCCTTCCCCACTCTCGGCCTCCCATCCCCTTCCTGCTGGACCCAGCCCACCTCACTCTCTCTGTGGTCTTACCAGGGCCCTCCCTGCCCCTCACTGTCGTTAAGTGGCTGGGCCTTCCCCAGAGTCCATGATCACCCAGTTATATGCGTCTTTGGTCATTGTCTTCCCACTGCACTGTGTGCTCCTTGAAGCCAAGGACAGCTAGGCTGTGCTCACCGTGTCCCCATCACCAGCCGACATCGGTTCCGTGACGCACGAGTAAAGAGCAAGGGAAGAGCAGCGCGCGCCCCTGCCCATCTCTGCAGTGTGCAAGGAGGAAGTTCTCTTGGCCGCATCCTGGCCTCAGCTCCCACCGTGTGACTTGGGAAGTCACTGCCCTCTCTGGGACTCATCGGCTTCATCCATCAAACAGGGATAATAACAGCAACCACCTCATCGGAGGGCTGTTGAAAACAGGAGTCAAGCATTCAGTACACTGCCTGGCATACAGTAAGTGCTCAATTAATGCCACGTAGATTACTTCATTACCAATGCTGTTATCCGCTCCACATGATGTTTCATTCAGGAAAACCATGATACAGGTGATTTCAGCTATGGGACATTGACTGGGGGTCCCCCAGGTAGAGAGTCAATTTCCTCCCCCAGATACTAGGAAGCCGCCATAACGCACCTTTCAGCTGTGTCCTCACTTGATCCTACGAGCACGGAATATCAAGTCCCTGCACTGAGGACCGTGGCCTTGGCCATGCTTTGCCAAGCCCGCACGGCAATAAGATCTTGGTCTGTAATCACAAAGATTTGAAGAGAGAGCCTTTGGAGATGGCACAGTCATTTCCAAAAGCTATCATCTTTACCCAGGAGGCTGCCCAAGCAAGCCAGCATGCATGGAAAAGCCACCCTGCGAAGGTAGTGAGATCCAGTCCCTTGCTTTCTGTTGTTCAATTAGGGGCAGATGAATGAATAAGTTGTTCACAGATCTAATCATGCATTGTTAATACAACTGTCCTGATAAAAGACAGTCTCCCCAAACACAGTCACTCCAGAAAATGAACTGTCCGCCACGCTCTGCCCAAGCAAGAGGGCTTTTTAGCTTTGTCTGCAAAGCGTCCTCAGACAGCCAAACAGAACACAGTTACGCTCTACTCACACCGAAGCCTCAGCGTACGCCCCTTTAGAGAGCTCAGATCATCAATAATTATGGGGGAGGCGGGGGCCTCTCATTTCACGAATGCTACAGACAAGATTATTAATAAGTCCAGCCTCTAAAATATTGGTGATGAATTGTTTTTATATGTCCTGAAATATGTTTGCCTCATCTGGTTACTATCGATCAGACACAAGATCTTCCAAGTCAGCCTGCGGCCAAAGGGAAAAGGTTTGCCTCTCCGTTCAATTTACAAATGTTCTCAGGGATATTTCCTGGCATTTCAGTGATTGTCAGGCTGGTAATTAAAACTGAGCCAATCCTTTCCTGACCATCAGTTCCGTAATTGCGTTTGAGTCGATGTTTTACTAAATCGTGTCGGATGCTTGTCGGTCTAGACACAGAGAGAGGACGAGGGCTCTCAGCATCAGAGTCGGGTCCATGCCGGGGCCAAGGCACACGGACTGTGTGGGCTGGAGCGGGTCATCTCACCCCTTCGAGCGTCTGGGTTTTCTGTCTATAAAATAGAAACAAAAACACCCACCTTGTTGCTGTTGTGAAAATAAAATGATAAAATGCCTGTGCCTGGTGCAGGGCCAGGTACACAGTAGGTGCTCAGTAAATGTTATTTCCCTCTTACTCCCCCACCCCTACTTGATGGAGTTCAAGTTTATGCAGAGACAAGACTGGGAGGCACAAGCTACTGGTGGCCACACCAAGAAGGGTGGGTTCAGGGCTGGCTGCATGGTGATGGTTACAGCCGGCGACTGAAGTGTGCACAGGGCTCAGGGTGTGCAACATTCCCTCCCCGTGAGCTCTTTTCAGTGGGTTGATGGATGGAGGATGAATGGTGAATTGGGGTAGGGAAGGAGGGAGAGAGAGGGAGGGAGGGAGGGAAGGAGGAAGGAAGGAAGGAAGGAAGGAAGGAAGGAAGGAAGATTGGATGGTTGGCTAAGTGGGGGATGAATGGATGGTGGATGATGGATGGATGGATAGATGATGGACGGATGATGGACAGATGCATGGATGGGTGGATGGGTGGTTGGATGTTGGGTAGAGAGAGGGAAGGAAATACAGTTGAACTAAAATATTAATAACTGTTCACGGATTATCTAGAAGTAAACCTTCATTTAAAAAAAATTCTCTTCCTATCTTGTCTACTCAATAGAGAACTGAATACACATTCTTAGGCCTTTGCCCACAAGCAAATTCTTCTTCTCGTAAAAGTATACTATTGTTTTTTTCTGGTTACACATTGAACACATTTGCATCTTAAAATATTTATTTATAAAATGTATTTATTCACTCCAAAAATATGTATTGACTACCTCTCCCATCTTAGATTACATATTACACACTAAGAATGGAACCAGAAACATACTCTAAGAAAGAAAAAACTTAATACCCAAAGTGTCATCAGCCAGAGACACACAGTGCTTTCATCCTTCTGGACTGTTTCATTCATTATTTTTCTATATATTCATGCATATGTATACCTCCTTACACATACATACATGGAAGCTTGTGTGTCATATATACTGCGAGTCTATGCGTGTGTATACGTGGACACACATATGTGCATATCGTCATTTAACCACCTGATTTTCTTTTGCTCATGGTACTTCTCACTCTCTGAAATCATCGTATTCCTGCACTTGTTTGCCTCCCTGTCTCTCCCACTCAGGCCCATGGGAGGGGGATTTTGTCCCGTCCTGTTCACCATCATCTCTTCAGCACTGGTGCTCAATAAATTTATGTTGACATAATCAACAAGTTGAAAAGTAGGCATATCACATGTATGTCTTTCCCCGCCTCGGTGATATGGGTCTTTGGGGCGTATTTCTCCTGAACGTCCTGCTCCCTGGGTTCTTCCAGAAGCCCTCGGCTAAGCGGAGGGCAGTCAGAACGGCAGGCTGTAAGTATCCCTGCTCCAGGATGGAGGGGAAGACCGCCCACCTAAGCCCTGACGTCAGTCTGCTGAGCTCCTAAGACGTTTCCAAGAGGCGTCCGTGGATGGGCGTACCACGGGGGACAGGGGGCTCCCCTTCCTATTTCGGTATATTTTGCAAGGCTCTTTTAGGATCTGTGTTTTGAACAAATGGAGGCCTCTCCTGCCCGATTTCTAGTTCACCAAGGGATCGTATTCATATTTTCGTTGGCAACGAAGTGCGCTTTAACTCACGACGTGCCTCTGTTGGTTGAGGAGGCACTGGAGGGACTTAGCCAAGCTCCTGGCCCTTGAGCTGAGAAGTCTCAAGACCTTTGGCAGGACGGAGCCCCAAAAATGTTCGGAAGACGCAGTGGCTGACGTGAAGGCCTGCGGCCGGGGGGTATGAGGAAGGGAAGCGGGATCAACCTGTATTCGGTAAAATGGTTCTGGATACATCACCAGTGGGAGCTTGATCGGAACACTCGAGGCCACTGGAGTGGGGAGGGGTTTAATGCAGACGCGTGGAGGCTGACGCAGTTGATGGGAGGCTGGGGGTGGAGGCCAGGGGGCGCTGCTGACGTCAGGAGCCCAGGAACCTCGGGAAACCACCGCCAGCGATGTCAGCTGCCCGCTGCAGCCGAGTGGGTAGTCCAGGGTATGCCGGAGACACCTTCAGCCGTGCGCCTGCCGCAGACGCTGCCGGAGGCCTACGGCTCCCTCGTCTTACTGGCTGTCAGGTGAAGGCCGCCCGCTGGGGAGGCCGGGAATGTGGTCTCCGCGCGTCCAGCTCCTGGGCTCAGGGGTGGCTGGGCAGGGCTGAGATGGCCTGAGTATCAGCACAGACAGAATGCCTTTCCCTTATACGTTAAACTTTTGCCCCAAATGAGACTTAAATACATTCCATCCACAGCGATCAGGAGATGATGTCAGAGCACCTACTCTGTGCCACGTGAGGGCTTGGGACTCAGCAAGGGGCAAGACGCGTGTGTTCCCTGACGGTGGGGTGTGTGTGGGACCTGGCCGGGAAGAAAGTGGACACGAGAATGTGCAAGGAGAGGGTGGGGAGTTAGTGTTTCGCGGGGACAGAGTTTCTGTTTGGGAGGATGGAAAAGCTCTGGAGACGGAACGTGGTGACGATGGTACAACCGTGTGAACGATGCCAATGTCACTGAACTGTCTGCTCAAGAGAGTGATTAACATAGTAAACTTCACATTCTGTATATTTGCCACAACTTACAAAATAATGCAAACGGATGTTTCTGGGAAGTGTTAATAACTGCTTTTAAGACAGTCAAAGGGCACCCTGGTGTCAGGACCTATTTAGACCGTGGGATCTCAGGAACAGCCGAGTTAGAAGGTGGTCTTGGAGCTGAGCGAAGAAGGAAGCGGCCCCGAAGCCTCTGGAAAGGGCCCCCCTGGAGCCAGACCGTGGAACGGGAACAGTCTGAGGCCAGGCTGGCAGGAGCGAAGTGACAGAGGGATGGCAGGTGTGAAGCAAAGCCCATCAGGGCCAGTCACGTGGGACCGAGGGCCCAGGGGGACAAGCAGGGAGATCTGTGTGTGCTGGCAGCCCCAGGTGAGACTGCAGGAGGAGGGGATGGGGCAGTGGCAGACGGAATCTCCCTGCCCACCCGTTGGCCCTCAGGAGATCCCCCCCTCCAGCTGCCCCTCCACACTCTGTGGGGTTCCTTCTGGTCCCCAGCCCAGGTCAGTTCTTTTCTCACTTTACACAGCCCCTAGGGGGACTCATCCACTCCCAGGACCATGAGTCGCATGTCTGTGCACCTACCCCGAACACCTACCCCAGTGCAGATTTCTCTGCAGAGCTCACCCCATATCCCAACCTCCCGAGCCCCTCCCTCCACCTGTGTGACCCTCGGGAGGCTCAGCTCCAGCGTGAGGCTCAAACTGGCCTCCTCTTCGTCTCCCCTAAGCCGGCTCTCCCTCCTGTGTCCTCATCTCCATGCACGGTACCTCCCTCCCCACACTTGCCCGAGCTGACAACCTAGGTGTGTTCTCCTTATTTCTCCGTCTCTTTCCTCCTCACCAAACCCGCTGAACTCCGACAATGAAATGTCATGGACACCCGCCCTCTCCTCTCCAAGACCTCTGCCCCAGTCCAGGTCACCAGGTTCTCTCACCTGGGTGAGCCCCGTGGCCTCCAGATCAGCCTCTGGCCTGCCCCCTCCAGGCCTCATTGCGGTCAGAGGGAGAGAGCTAGGGCTTCCAGGCCGAGGGAGTGTGAGGGCGCAGCAGACATCTGGGGACTTGGAAGCAGGCCGGGGTGGCTGGCCCCGGGCCGTGTGGAGGTCAGGTCAGCAGGGTGAGCTCATGGGAGGGGGGCGTGAACGCCAGACTCAGGAGCAGGGGCAGGAGAGGCCCTGAGGTGTTCCAAGCAGGGACACAATGCCGCACGCCTGCGTGCACGTCCATCCCCGTTATCCGTAAGGTCTTCAAGAACAGACCTTTCTGGTTTAAGGAAGCACAAAAGTAGTGAAGGGCCCTTCTGTTTCCGCAGCAGTTTCGCATGCTGTGCCTAATTTGGAACCTCTACCCAGAGAGAGGATTGCCTCCAGTTTCAAGGTGAGGAGGGTGACTCGCCCAAGGTCACTGAGCAAAGCGGCATCTCCGTCAGACTCATATCCTGTGGCTTCTCCTCTGCTTATGGCTACTCAGACCGGAAACCATCGCAGGGAGTGATTTTCTCCTAAAGCTCTGGGTAGCTGATCTGCGTTTGTGCTGAGTAGCCCAGCGAGATGCGTTCATCCGCAAGAATGAAGCAGCGGGTAGGAGAGTTATTTTTGCTCATCGTGACTCACACCGGCGTGTCTAAGACGCGCTGCGCAGATTCTAATTTGAGCCCCGGGGGTGGGTGCTGCTGCCTTTGTTTGTCTCCACTGTCTGCCTCTCCTGGCGTCAAAGCCAAGTTTTCTGTGTCCCCAGCTGGGCACATCTGTCTGGCAAGGAAGAGACCGGGCGATTGGGTTTCAAATAGAAGGGTAATTCCAGATGACACCCATCCCCAGGGGTGGGGAGGGAACCCTTTTAGGGCTCCCCTTGGTAAAGAGAAGATTAAAAGCAAATCCTCTCTTCGATAAAGAGTCTGAATGGAAAGCGGAGATCCGTGGCGCATTCAGCCCGAGCCCTGGCGGAGGTGAGAAGTAGTCTCTGGGCGCTGTTTGCTTTCCTTTTTTAACTCGGAGGTTCCACAGCTATGATTTGCATGAGCTTTGCTGCGAGGCAGACTGGCACGTTGGCACCGCCTTTTGGAGGAGATGGGTCAGAAGCCCAGCAGGGGACCAGGGAAGGTGACTTGGCACCTGGTTCGTGCAGGCAGGTCCAAGCAGGAGGCCAGGTGCACGTGATCCGGGCACGCAGGGAGGGTCAGGCCCGTGTTGAAGGGTCCCGTTAGGGCGTCCAGGGTGCCAGGTTCAGGCAGGTCTCCTGACCTGGCCAAGAGGGAGACAGGAGGCCCACGTGGGCATCTCACGCAGTCTTACCGCCGGAGCGTGCAGCTCACCTTCGGGGAAACTTTCCAGACGGCCTCTCCTCTCCTCCAGTCCCGCCTGGGGGAGGGGCCTCCCTTCTCGGGGTCCCCTGTCCCAGGGCACTGCTCACACCGGTAAATGACTTCCCTTGTCTGCTATTAGCTCCGCCGGGGCAAGGATCCTGTGAGGTTCATCTCCCAGCCTGGGGCCCGAGGCACCGCTGCATGAGTCAGTGAATGGTCTTAAAGAATAGGATGGTGGACCAAGGAGAGGCAGCAAAGATGAAGGGGAAGAGAAAGGCACTCCCCCCGCTGCCCCCCGCCCTCCTCTGCCCCTTCATGTGGTCAGAAATCATCCCCCAAACTCGGGACGGACCTGCAGACGTCTGGAAGCCATGCCTAACAGTCTTGGGGATGGGAGTGGGGGGAATCTGTCTGGACTCTCCCAGGTCTGTTGCATCAGGATCCCCGTGTTGTTGCTACAATCCGGGCCGAGGCAGTCACATCACTGGCCATGACATGATGCCGATGAGGGACACAGGGAAGAGCTGGGTGTGAACCCACAAGGGCTGTCTGGCCTCAGCTTCCCCATCTGAGAAATGGGGATGGTCGCACCTACTTAGCAGGTGTGCTGTGAGTATTAAGTGCAGGAAGCGATGCACTCCACCCCTCACCTGCCCCTGCCCGTCACCTCTACACTGCCTCAGAGCTGCCCTGCTAGTACTTCCTGCATCTCTCTAACCAGATGCTGGCAGGGCCCTGGGGCTGGCTGCCAGGCTTGGATGGGAAATAACAGAAGGGTTGTTAATTACCACGCATCCGAGCCCTGGCCACTTTGCAGGCTTCCCACCCAGCACATCCCAGCTGAAAGAGCTAAGCCGATCTGGTTTTTTTTGTTTTTGTTTTTTTTTTGCGGTACGCCGGCCTCTCACTGCTGTGGCCTCTCCTGGAGGCATGTGGGATCTTCCCGGACCTGGGCATGAACCCGCGTCCCCTGCATCGGCAGGCGGACTCTCAACCACTGCGCCACCAGGGAAGCCCTTTGTGGGTTTTGTTTTTGCCCCACTGCATGGCATGCAGGATCTTCGTTCCCTGACCGGGGATCAAACCCCTGCCCCCTGTAGTGGAAGCGCAGAGTCTTAACCACCAGACCGCCGGGGGAGTCTGTTATATACTTTGTTTCCTTTAACTCTCAACTCGCTTCTGCCATGGTAATTCCTATCTTCATTTTACAGAGGAAGACGTTGCAGCTCAGAGACGTGAAGTAATTTTCCTAAGGTTGCACAGCTCACAGGAGCAAAGGAGGGCTGAAGCCCAGCTCCATGGGCCTCCAGAGCCTGCACTGCTCCCGTCCAACCAGGCCTCTGCTGTGGGCTACGTGTTCCACGAGCAGCGCGGCCTGGACTCCCGGGGCCATCATGGGCACCCCCATCCTGCAGGACACCATCAGCGTGGCTGAGAGCAGGGCCGGGAGGAGTAAAATCCCGAGAACAGGGCTCTAGTTCACAATGGTTATTACTTCGTCTCTTGGTGGGGAGCAGAGGCCAGGTCCACCGGCGTGCTCGGAGTTGCACAGCTAATGGACACAGGGCTGAACCCAGCAGGAGCTGCGGCCGAAAGCAGCTGCGGCCGAAAGACAAGGGGAGGGCGCTCAGAGCTCACCGGGGGCCATGAGAAAATGCAGACCCTGATCCCGCAGGTCCGGATGGGGCCAAGACACTGTGTTCCTAACAGGCGCCAGGGAGGCTGCTACTCCTGGTCCCAGAGTTTATTAACTGAGTGGCTTTGGAAAGAGCCCACTTTATGGGTGCGTGACCTAGGCCATGGCAGGAGGACCTGTGCTTGGTTTGATGCTCTACTGGCACCATCTTGAAATTCCTAGTTCCTTTTGAACAAGGAGCCCTGCCTTTGCATTTGTCCTTGGCCTGGCAGATTAAACCCTGGAACTCATGCTTCAGGTGGGCTGGCCATTAGTCCAATGAATCTATCAAATATTTGTCTGCAACTGTGTTGCCTCTGATTTTGAGACACCCAGCCTCAAGGGCCCCCAGAACCTAGCTCGGGCGCCATATGTTTCCCCACAATAGTAAGCAGTGAAAATACACCATTTAAAGTAGTCCGGTTCCCAATTTGGGAGAGCAATCTGCCGGCCTCCTCTCTGCACGATGCTAATTGCTTTGTTTTCTTTGCTCCAATAATCCTTTCCTTGTCAGCACTTTTTCCTTCCCCCGTCTTTCCTGGCTTGTCCCACTCTGAGGCCAAAAATAGCCCACAACCACGGATTGCTGGGCCCCCGGCCAGAATCACTTCCTCAGGTTCTTTTTCCTTCCGCCTCAGTTGCCACCACGGGTAGGGCCTTGGCTGTAACTGGGGGCTTTCGTGGAGAGGTGACCCGGTACCTACAGCCCTCATTCTGTGTGGGAAAACCAACACCCATTTCTTGGACCAGGTCCCGTGCTCCGGCCTGGATGGCAATGATGAGGACCTGGGCCCTGCCAGGCTGCACAGCCTCTCCACCTGGAGGGAGAGGCAGGCTCTCCGAGGGTTCCCTGCGGAGAACCCTAGGAATGTTGGGCTGGAGCAAATGAATGTACAAGATGCTGGGGGAAGGGGCAGAGGAGGCATGAGAAAAACTCTGTTGGAGGATGTGTATCACAGAAGGCTTCCTGGAGGAGGTGACCTTCTAAAGGTGCCTCTGTGGATGAGGAGGTGTTTGATAAGCAGATAAAAGGGGGAAGATGTCCCATCATAAAAACAGACTAAACTCATGCTGGGGACACTGGCAAAGCAGGGACGCCAAAAATAAATGAGAAACATTCAGCTTTGTTGAAGTTGCCCAGAATTCAGGGCTCAGAAAATTTCAAAGAAACCATTTTCATTTTATCACACTTGGATTTTGTGACGTTCTGAGATTTTAAAGTCCGATTCTGAATTACCAGTGGTGACGTTGGGGGTGTGTTGATCCTGCTGGGCATTCCAGCCACAGGGGACAAGACACACAAAGGTGGTCAGGATGTGATCGGTCTCAGCTGGGATGCCGCCTGTTTGCCTTTGGTTATGCTGTCCTCTCTGCCTGAAACACCCTCCCCTGGGTCTGTATCAAATTTCCATTCATTCTTCAAGGCTCGTCTGGGTGTCACCTCCTCCGGGAAGCCCTTCCTTTTGTTCTGCACCTGGATGGTATTTTCCCCCTGCTCTGCTCCCGTAAAGCCCTGTGCATACCTAAATCCTTGCTTGACCTTGTAGTTTTAGCAGCTGTGGAAGAATGAGTGAATGCACGAACGAATGAGCCTTCATTGCTGTGTGAAGCTTGGAGTGGTGAACAGGAATAAGTGAATGAGATTATTTATGCCTTCTGCTCTCCAGGCTACTTAAATATCCCCAAGGTTGTTTTCCTCCCAGAGGAGAAAAACAAACAAACAGTTCTCTTAGAGTCACAAACTGAGCTGGAATTGCTCATGCATGCATGCATGCGTGCATTCCTTCGTGTATCCAGCAGGGCTTGGTTGACCGACAGCTTGGGGTCAGGCCTGTGCAGGCTGCTGGAGAAACCAAAAGATTCCCTACCCCTGAGATCAAGGGGGCACAGTCTAGTGGGGGAGGTAAATAAGCAAATAGTTGTATTGTAAAAACATTGTGGAAAATGCATCACGAGCAGAGTGCTTTAATGAGCTTCCCTGGCCAGACGGCCCGGATGGAGCCGGGCGTGAGAGTTGCTGCCCTGGGGTGGGGCGCGGAGCCAGGCCGAGAGTGCCCAGTGGATACTGAATGAACCGTGCTGTATCCGGGAAAGATGTGGAAGGAGTCTTGGTGACTTATTTCATTTTTCCTGATTATCCAGGGAAGCCAGGTGCTGTGCAGAACATTTAGGAGTTGAAGGGCGATGTCAAAGGAGACACAGGACCCCAAAAGACCTCCCAGTAGCCAGAGCTCGACCTATCTGGGCAGCAAAATAAGAAAATATTATTGGCTTCCCTGGTGGCGCAGTGGTTGGGAGTCCGCCTGCCGATGCAGGGGACGCGGGTTCGCGCCCCGGTCCGGGAGGATCCCGCGTGCCGCGGAGCGGCTGGGCCCGTGAGCCATGGCCGCTGAGCCTGCGCGTCCGGAGCCTGTGCTCCGCAACGGGAGAGGCCACAGCAGTGAGAGGCCTGCGTACCGCAAAAAAAAAAAAAGAAGAAAGAAAATATTATTGAAATACAACTCAAAGCATAAACTAAATATTTGTGAGTTCATAGTGATATAAATACATGATCGAATAAGTAAGTAAATGGGGGAGAAAAGACAAATCCTCTAGGCGGAAGAATTCCATATAATGTATGTAGCTATTCCACCCTCCAGGAGGGCCGCCTGCCTCTCCCCTCCCCCCGCCCCCAGGTGTGGGCTGCGCAAGACGACTTCCTCCCAAAGGGACAGGATGGAAGCAGGGAGGAATGGAGTAACGTTACAGGGAGACGCCTGGCCAGTGCCACCTGGCCAGCGAGGGCAGCATCGTCAGTGACAGGTCATGTCCACTGCACGTCCACTGCAATGAGGGAGGCACCCCTCATTTTGCTCCTTTCCCCCCCGCAAAACTCAGAACCACGGCATCAGCACAAGAAAAATATCAAACAGACCCAAATGGGGAGGGTCTACTGCAAAACCGCCAGCCAGTCCTCAAAGCTGCCACGTCATTAACAGCAAAGAAAGCCTGAGAAACTGTCACCACCCGGAAGAGCTGGAGGAGACATGACAACTAATGTCGTCACGTGGGAACCTGGAGCAGGGACAGAAAAAGACGTTGGTGGAAAAACGGGTGAAAGGTAGCGTGTAGTTTAGATGAGACCAATGTATCGATTGTTGGGTCCTTAGTGGTGACGGATGTATGATCCTGACGTCAGCTGTTCATGAAAGAGGAAGCGGGGTGTGTGTCATGTGGGAACTCTCTGTGCTATCTTTGCAACTTTTCTGTAAATCTAAAACTATTCTAAACTAAAAAGTTTATTTAAAAATGTTTAAAAAGTCCTTCTAAACCCACCACTATTAACATCCCCCTGTGTTTCTTTCCATTCTCTTTTTTAAATGAAGATGTAATTGACATACGACATTATCTTAGTCTCAGGCGTGCAGCATAATAATTCGATGTTTGTCTTGTGAAATGATCACAATAAGTCCAGTTGACATCTGTCACCATAGTTACAGAATTATTTTTCTTCTGATGAGAACTTTTAAGATCTACTCTCATAGCCACTTTCAAACATGCAGTATAGTTTTATTGATTATACCCACCGTGCCGTACTTATTTATCTTATAACTAGACGTTTGTACCTTTTGATCCCCTTCACCCGTTTTGCCCACCCTCCTCCCCCCACCAGTCTGTTCTCTGTATCTATGAGCTTGTTTTTTTTTTTTTTCCTTTTTCCTTTTAGATTCCATACATAAGTGAGATCACACGGTACTTGCTTTCTCCTTCTGATTTATTTTACTTAGCATAACGTCCTTAACGTCCATCCATGTTGTCACAAATGCCAAGTTTCATTCTTTATTATGTCAGAATAATAATCCTTCCATTCTTCTTTCTATGCATTTTCCACTGATAAAATTATACTTACCTTTATACATCTACCATTGACAAAATTATGATATACTTCCTTACAATTTTGTCCGTGTGGAATGTACAGAAATTAGACTCGCTTATAATTTTGTGCCCTGCTTTTTAAATGTCACATGTTCATGAGCTCTCTTGTCACTAAACATTCTCTGTAAACATCTGTACACGCTCTCTGGCTCCCCTGACCATCCTCCCCCGCCCCATGTTTCCTGCATGTAAATCACACCATGAGGAACATCTCCGAGCACATCTTTGCAGGAATCAGGCTCTACGACCCGCCGTTTTCTGGGGACAGAAGGCTTTCGTGCTAGAGGAGATGAATGACCACCCCTGGGGAGCTCATTAGGTTTTCCTGGAAAGAAAGAACACACTGGGTTATCATTTGTTCACACGAGACAGGAGTTTTGTGCAGTTCATTGATTTGTGCTCTCTGTGTTTAATTGTCTTCTAGAGCAGTGTCGGAGGTTGAGGAAGGCCATCCTGGGGGGGCATCTCATTGCCCCACGCCCTCCCGGGGAAAGCCACCCATTTTGTGGACAAGGAAACTGAGGCACAGAGGGTGTTTGGTCAGAGAGACATGGATTTGAACTGGGTTATCTGGAGACGGAGTGTGTGCCCCCAGCCCCCTACTCCACCAGCACACATGGTTCATTCACTCATCCCCTCATTCCTTCATTCATTCATCTGACTGCTGGAGTGCCCAGGCCCTGCAGGGGTGGGCTGGGGAGGGGGTCAGTAGTGACCTCCACAGACATGGCCCCTGGCCCAACAGGGCCTCATGAAATGGGGTGAATGTGTGATGGGCAAGTCCTGGGTCCCCAGCAGCCTTGTGGCAGGAGCTCAGCCCAGCCTGGGTTGAGGAAGGCCCACCCCAGGGTGGGGCTGTGGCCTATGCTGAGCATGGCCAGGGTGCAAGTGGAGGCTGGGAGGGAGGCCGGTCCAGGAAGGGCCTGGGGACCCTGATAGGGGGGTTGGTGTCTCCTTGGGGCTCCCAGGAGCCATGAAGTTTCTACAAGGCCCATGTGTAGGAGACCCCCTGGCTTCCTGTGTGGGGAACGGACCTTCTGATGATGCTGGAGGTGGGAGTCGGGGCCACAGCGCTGGAGGGTGAACCACGCGGCTCGCGGCCCCTCCACCCCGCGTGCTGGTGCTCCTGGCACTGTCGCAGCCCACCCGGCTGGTCGACCTTCTCTGGCACCAGGGCCACAGGAGCTCTCGCATGTCCCTCTGAGGGGCCCTGTCATTCCACCAAGTGACCGCAGGGCGAGGCAGCCTCCCAGATGGCCCCTGCCTCCTGGGTGTACTTGACAGTAAGCCCTCCCCACTGTAGAGCTGTCGGCCGGGCAGGTCAGTGTGCTGGGGCGGCCGTACCAAAGTACCACAGGTGAGGCTGCGAACCACAGGAATCTGTCGTCTCGGTTCTGGAGGCCGGAAATCCGAAGCCAGGTGTCGGCAGGGCTGGTCCCCTCTCGGGGCTGCGGGGAACCCATTCCAGGCCCCCTCCCGGCTTCTGGCAGCTCCAGCAGCCCTTGGCTTGCGGGCGCATCGCCTGATCTCCACGGGGAGGCCTCACGCCCCACTGTGTGTTTCAGATCATCCTCGTGAGCTCCGCTCTCAGCGACCGGGACCAGAGCCTCTTCCTTAGCACGGACGAGGGCGCCACCTTCCAGAAGCAGCTCATCCCCTTCTCCGTGGAAACGTTCATCTTCCACCCCCGGGTAGAGGACAAGGTGCTGGCCTACACCCGGGAGGGCAAGGTAAGCAGGCCTGGAGCCTTTCCGTCACGTGGGGCCCGGGACCCCCATCATCCCCTTCTCCCCTGGGCCGTGTGGTTGGACGCCACCAGGAGCTCGAGGCTTTGCAGGAGAACCGAGCGGGGGAGGTGAGCGGCGCACTTGGCACACGTGGGCCCGAGAGCCGGTCGATAGATACGGGGTGATCATGAGGACCCTTCCACTCTGCCCCCCTCTCTCTGCACTCCAGCCACAGGGCCTTCCTCTACTTCCAGAACATTCCACGCACCCTCCCACGCCAGGCCCTCCCCTCAGCCTGGAGGCCTCTTCCACCACCACCATGAGAGTGTATCGTCCTTCAGACCCCAGAGCAGCGTCCCCTCCTCTGAGGCGCAGAGCTGCAGGGCCCCAGGAACACAGGGCACCGTCACAGGGCGACAGAGGAGAGCGTAATGGGGGGCTCTCTCCAGGGCCAGCGTGGGTGGGCTAGGAGACACCCTGGGGCTGAGCGGGGAGCTTGCTGAGGGCCCGTGGAGGAGGGGCCCCCTGGCTGTAGGAAAGGCCTGTGTCGGTTTCCTGCGGCCACTGTAAGAAATGACCACAATACAATAGAAATGTATTCTCTCACAGTTTCGGAGACCAAAAGCCCAAAATCAGCTTCGTGGGGCGAACACCAAGGTGTCTGTGGGCCCCCGCTCCCTCTGGAGGCTCTGGGGGGGATCCCTCCCTTGCCTCTGCCAGTCTCTGGAATTCTGTGGCGTGTGGAGGGGTCACTCAGATCTTCTAAGGCAGCGTCTTCAACCCTTCCAGCTGCATCTTCACGTTGCCGCGCGCGTGTGTGCGCGTGTGTGTGAAAGTTCCCTCCGCCCCACCCGGATGACCCAGGATAATCTTCCCAACTAAACATCTTCACTGAATCACACCCGCAGAGTCTTTATTTTCCTCCATCTGGTCCCACGCACAGGTTCCAGGGCTTATGACGTGGATGTTTTGGGGGGACCTTTTTCAGCCAACCACCTTGCCCAGTAGGAGGCCAGGTCCCCAGAGCCATAAGGAACGGGCAAGGAGGAGGCTGGTCCAGGAGAAGGTCGCTCAGCCCCTAGGAACTGCGGCTGGGCAGTCGGAGAACAGGAGTCACGGTACCCAGCTCTCTCCCCTCCCGCCCTCTGGTCTTCTGCTGGTGCCTCCCGTGGTCTGAGTCCCACCAGAAGCCAGAGAGAAGGAGCCTGTGGATGCCGTCTACACAGGGCAAGCCCCCAGGGTTGGACAAAGGTGGAGAAGGCAGAGCCGGGTCTGGACTAGATGGAAGCTGTCCAGATCGGGCGCTTCCTCGGCAGCCCCCAGGCCTGCTTGGGACCCATTGTGCCACACTCTCCCAGATTCCAGTGCCTCTCTTTCCCAGGACGGTAATTATGTATTTGTGCCACTAGTTAATTATTGTCTGCGCCGTACACACACACTTGGGGTCAGCTGTTTGAGGGAAAGGGCTATGCCTGGTTTTTTTTCACCATTTTACCTCAAGTACCTGGCTGAAAATATTGGATGGATGGATGGAAGGATGGTGGATGGATGTGTGGATGGATGGAAGGATGGTGGATGGATGGTGGATGGATGGAAGGATGGTGGATGGATGGTGGATGGATGGAAGGATGGTGGATGGATGGAAGGATGGTGGATGGACGTGTGGATGGATGGATGGAAGGATGGTGGATGGATGGATGCATGGGGGGATGGGGGGATGAATGGATGAATGAATGAATGAATGAATTTCTACCATCAGGGATCACCCAGGTCAGGGACCTCCACATGGAGGCTCCTGGCTGGCCTGAGCCGTGGCTGTCTACAGGACCTGGCCTCCTCGCTGGTCCTCAGTTTCGTGTATCTGCTTTGACCTGGAATACATCACACCCACTCACACATCACTGGCCAAAGCAAGTCTTGTGCCAAGGTCTGGTCCTTGCAAACCGACTGAATTTCAGGATGTCCCTGAAATCCCCTGGCCTCACAGGCGGCCTCTGCTCCGGGTGCTTTCCTTTGGAGCAGCGTGTGTTCTGGGTATTAATCGTGCTACTTAGCCTTCCATGTGCTTTCACAGTCACAGAGACTTATTTTCCCACAGAGACTGACTGCATTACAATTGCTCTTTAATTCATGGTGCCCTGAAACATTAATGGAGCTGAAATCTCAGTTATTTTCTTTGGGTCTTTTCTGTGACTATGAGGAAAGGAAAAAGAGGGAAGAAAGGTTTCACTGTGGTTGTGAAAGGAATGAGGAATTTGAGGACATTAATAACAGTGACGGCAGGGCTGTTTTTTAGGCATTATGGTTTCAGCAGGATGGTTGGTCGGACAACACTGACTTTGACGCCAACAGACCTGGTGTGATAGGTAGGCGTCTGCTGCTATAATGCTGAGTAACACACAGCCCCAAACCTCAGTGGCCACAACAGCAAGCATTCTTTCTTATTCTTGCATCTGCGAGTCAGCGGGGGTCCTGCCGGGCTCGCTTGGGACTGACTAGACAGGCGTGCCTCCTGGCAGGTTTCAGGTCTCTCGCTCTGGAACCAGCGGTCACTTGCAGACATGCCGTTCTCATGATGGAGGGCAGAGACTCCGAGGGGCAGCCGAAACCGCATGAGAACCTCCGTGTGTCCGCTTTGACCTGGAAAACATCACATCCTTTCCCGCTGGGCAAAGCAAGTCATATGCCAAACCCAGAGTCCACAGGCTGGACCTAAATGTCTCGCTCACAAGGACCTGCAGATTTTTACAAAAGCAAACGCTCTCTTCTATTCCCTCCCCTTCCTTTTCCTCCCAGATGCCTACCCCTTCCTCTAGCAAAGACTGTCCTTCTGCCCCTCAGACTGCCCTGTCTCCCTACTTCTAGTTCCCTCCTTTACTGTGTCATTAGAATTTGGGGTGCTCTGAGGCTACCTTATTTGGAGCCTGGACAGCTTCCTTGGGTGAGAGCTGAATGCAGTGGGTTTTTTCTTTCAAGGTTCAGCAAATTGCATCAGGCTCCTGGGATCAAAAGGATGTGAGAGCTGGGCAATCCCTCCCCACGCCAGCTCGCTGGGGACCCCTGGCACGAAACTGACCAGCCTGTTCCCCTCTGCTCAGACCTCAGACCTGCTCACAGGCAGAGCCCGGGGCACTTACCTCTAAAACATCAATAGACCCACTCATGTTTTATTCTGCTTCCCATCGAGAACTTCCTCTGCTTCCCAGCACTGTGAGAAATTGGCCTGAGCCTGAGACTGCCTTCCAGAAACTTAGTAGAGGAGACAAGACACCTTGGATGGCCAATCAGGGAAGCCTTCCTGGAGGAGGGGGGTTGAACAGGGGCTTAGAGAATGAGTCAGGATGTAAGTTTACTTTTTAATACAACTTCAGAACCACAAAGATGATCGCACAAGAAAAGAAAGAAAAATGAACCCCTGCAATCCTCCAGCCCAAATGAAGCCGCGTTTGCGTTTATATAGGCTGAAAAGGAGGAGGAGTGCTATCAAGGGGGTGGGGTGGGGTGGGCAAGAGCTCCCTTAAGAAGGGATGAGTCTTGGGCTTCCCTGGTGGCGCAGTGGTTAAGAATCCGCCTGCCAATGCAGGGGACACGGGTTCCAGCCCTGATCCGGGAAGATCCCACATGCCACGGAGCAACTAAGCCCGTGCTCCACAACTACTGAAGCCTGCACGCCTAGAGCCCGTGCTTGGCAGCAAGAGAAGCCACCGCGATGGGAAGCCCGCACAGCACAACCAAGAGTAGCCCCCGCTCGCCACAACTAGAGAAAACCTGTGCGCAGCAACGAAGACCCAAGGCAGCCAAAAGTACAATAAATGTTTAAGAATAGATAAATTAATTTAAAAATAACTTTTAAAAAAAGGGACGAGGAGAGGGTGCCGTCATCATGAGAACAGCTGTGTGCGCAGTGAGAACCTCACAGCTCAGAGTGTGTTCCTTTTTGCTCGGACTGTTGTGTTCGACAAGGCTCAGGGCAGGAAAGAGAACTCACTCTGGGTATTTTAAGCAGAAAAAGGATTTAGCGTGAGGCGTTGGGTGCTCTCTAAACTGTTGGGAGGGCTAGAGGTGCGGCTTCAGGCCAGACTCCCAAGGATCCTCCCAGAAGCCTGTGAAGCTGGACCAGCAGGGGAAGGTGGGGGATTGGGAGCTCCACTGGGGTCACCAAGGTCAAGAACATGCAGCTGAGGCCGGAGTCCAGGCATCTGAAATCGCCACTGCTGCAGCCCACACTGCCTGGGAACGTCCACAAAGACAGAGATTTGTCCAGCTGCTGCCTCCATCACATCTGCCCCTCCACCCCACAGAGCTGGAAGACGGATTCCGACCACAAGCCCATGAACTTGCTGGCCAGGAAAACAGAGTTACTGTATGAGCCAGCAATCCCACTCCTGGGCGTATATCCAGAGAAAACTGTTATTCGAAAGATACATACACCCTCTATGTTCATAGCAGCACTGTTCACAATAGCCAAGACATGGAAGCAACTTAAATGTCCATCGACAGATGAATGGATAAAGAAGATGTGGTACATATATACAATAGGATGGAATATTACTCAGCCATAAAAAAGAATAAAAGAATGCCATTTGGGCTTCCCTGGTGGCACAGTGGTTGAGAATCTGCCTGCTAATGCAGGGGACATGGGTTCGAGCCCTGGTCTGGGTAGATCCCACATGCCGTGGAGCAACTAGGCCCGTGAGCCACAACTACTGAGCCTGCGCATCTGGAGCCTGTGCTCCGCAACAAGAGAGGCCGCGATAGTGAGAGGCCCGCGCACCGCGATGAAGAGTGGCCCTGCTTGCCACAACTAGAGAAAGTCCTCGCACGGAAACGAAGACCCAACACAGCCAAAAAAATATAAATAAACAAATGTGGGGTTTAAAAAAAAAAAAAAAAGAATGCCATTTGCAGCAACATGCATGGACCTGGAGATTATCATACTAAGTGAAGTAAGTGAGACAGAGAAAGACATATACCATGTGACATCACTTATGTGTGGAATCTAAAAAAAAAATAGGTACAAATAAACTTATTTACAAAACATAAACAGAGCCACAGACATAGAAAACAAACCTGTGGATATGTTAGGAGGCTGGGATTAACATATACACACTACTGTATATAAAATAGATAAACAACAAGGTCATACTGTATGGCACAGGGAACTCTACTCGATATTTTGTAATAATATTTTGTAATCTATTCCTTTATAAGGGAAAAGAGTCTGAAAAAGAATATATATATACATATATACATATGCATATATATAAAACTGAATCACTGTGCTGTACACCTGAAACTAACACAACATTGTACATCAACTGTACTTCAATATAATAAAATAAAATAAATGGCCCAAGGCAGCAGGGAACTGCCTCCATGGCCCCTTCCAAACCTCACATGCACACATCTATCTTACCCAGAATTCTAGCTGCAAGGGAGTCTGAGCAATGTTGGATCTCAGCTTTTCAGCCTTTGCAGTATGCCCAGGTGCCCTACAGCAAGGGAAGGAAGGATGCTGAGTTCCAACCATCATACCCAACCTACCACTGAAAGCCGGGTGGAATTGCAATGCTTCTAATAATTGTGTGAGGCCTGATGGCACACATGTCTGTGAATGGAATGCACCTTCCCTCTGACTTCACCCTCCTCCTTTCCCTTTATTTCTCCCTTGTTCTCACTTCTGATCGTTTTACCTTTACATCAGATGAGAATATCTTCTGATCATTTTATCTTTCTTAGAGGAGTGGTCTAGAGGAAGTCGACCCTTCCCCAGGACATTGCTGTGCGGGTTTTAGCTGCAGTAACTAGGATGTCCCTGATGTGTTTATTTGCCGGTGTTTGTCCTTTATTCAGCAGAAATGTTCTATTTCTGCAGCAGTTGGTTGTGTGTTATGTAATCACCTCCCATGAGAGCAAATTGGAAAGGCTTCATGAAGTTCTGGGGCAGATGTCATAAATGCAAGTGCGTCGGTAGTGATGGCAATGATAACGCCATCCGTTAATCCGGAGGTTACATAATCCTGAGACTGATGGCCTCAGACTCCTTTTTATTCACTTATTGCCTGAGGATATGAGCTGTGCTCTCCCGATTTGCAGATGAGTAAAGTGAGACTGTCCTGAGAGGAAGGAGTCGGCCGGGGGGTGGGAGAGGGGAAGAGGGGTGTTCCAGGCAGAGGGAACCACATGTGCGAAGGCCTAGAGGCAAGAGAGAGAAAAAAGGTGGGTCAGCAAACAGCAGGTGCTCAGCAAACAGCAAGTCGGCCTCCAGGTGCTGGGCCTCAGTCTGTGCACACGTGAGAAAACAGCAAGAGTTGAGTACAGCAGGAGCCTGGGGCTTGAGGGATTTGGGGAGGGGACACTGGCTCTAAGTAGCCAGGGTTTGGGGAGCCCTGGAGGGGTAGCTGGGGGCAGCAGCTGGCACCGGGTGGAAGACAGACTGAGATGCAGACTCTCAGCCTCTTTGAGTAAGAAAATCTCGCAGCCTGAGTGTTTTCTCCCTGCAGATGAAAGCAGAGGAGAGGAGCTTAACAAAGAAAACTCCCAAGTTTAAGAAAAAGGGACACAACTGTTATGCAATTGTCACCAGGTCACAAAGTGTCAGTCAGACAACTATTCAGAGTGACTCTCTTTCTAGAGGCTCTCAGTGATTTTTATGGGTAGGGACAGCCATCCTGAAGTGGGGCGTCTTCTCACAAGACCCCGAGGTTAGGAGATGACCTGTTCAAGGAGGAATCACTCACGCAGGGGCCGGTCTGTAATCCCGCAGCTGCGGGGACGAGGGAGAGAATGTTTTCCTGAAATTTCTCTCCTAGGCAGTTGGGGAATCTGTAGTTTTCTGGGCTGCTGTTGGCAAGGGGGAAAGGCGATTCGGACACCCCAGAGTGACAGTGTGGGCAGGAGCGGGACTGAACAGGATTGCGGGGCCAAGAGGGAGTGTTACACTCACATCCGCAGTCTCCGTCTCGCCCCGGGCAGCTCTGTCTAGGAGGACGGTGGGCACGACGCTCAGTCCGGGGGCGTCAGAGCCCCAGTTCAGCGCATGCCTTGCCTGCCTGAAGTCCTGACACGTGGGACCCACTTGAACCCTCCTGAAGGAGGATGTCACCCACGTTACAGCTGAGAAAAGCCGAGGTTCACCTGGGTGACTCCAGGAAGGGAGGGCAGGGATCTGAGCCCAGGTGTGCCGGCCCCAAGCTTGGGAGACAGGGGCCTGGGTTTCTGTGTTGCCGTTGGGGACTGCCCAGCCATTCTGGAGAGGGAGGAGGAGGCCAGGCCTCCTCCAGCAGGAGAAGGACCACTCCCCATCCCATTAGCCTCCCAAATAGAGCAGACAGAGGGCCACCACGTGAGCAGAGCTGCCACCACCTGCTTAACTCTTCCCTGACTCCCCACGCCTGAGAGGTGAAGTCACAGCTCTGCCCCGTCCTCAGCACCTGGCTGTGCACCTCACTTTTGCACAGACTGAGGCCCAGCACCTGGAGGCCGACTTGCTGTTTGCTGAGCACCTGCTGTTTGCTGAGCACCTCCCACCCCCCTACCTCCTGCTCCCAGGCCTGTGCTCGGGAACTCCCTCCCCCTGGAAGGGCCTCTGCCCTCCTCTGCCTGCAGACATCCCCACGACCCCGATGAGGCACTGACACCAGGCAACAGGCGGTGTCCAGGGAGGAACAAGGAGCCTGCAGATGGCTCATGGAGGGACCCTAACCCGGGGAGTTGGTCACAAAGGCATCGGCGCAACAGGCGCAGAACAGGATGACGGTTTACTCCCAGAACAGAGGCTGCAGACATCCCCGCCACCCCCGGGCTGGAGCGGAGGGGAGGGGTATGTGGGGGCCAGGATCCCACATGCGCGTGCATGTGTGTGTACGTGTGTGTATGTGTGCTCCAGCCCCATGGGGCCAGGACCCAACAGGCGCCGGCTCCCTGCCTACCACCAGGCTCCAGTGAGGACTGGGGGGTTCAGGGGGCAAGTGAAAGTACGTGTTTGCTCGTGTGTGTCTGTGGGTGCGTGCACGCGTAGCTGTGTCTCTGTGTTTGTGTGCATGTGTGTAAGCACGTGCATGTCTGTGTCTGGGTGGCACGTGCGCTTGTGCGTCTCCCTGTGTATATATGCTTGAGTGTGTGAGCTTGTGTGTATATGTGTCTCTGTGCACATGTGGGCTTCTGTGTGTCTGTCTCCGTGTGTGCATGTCTGTGAGTACACGTATGCATTGTAGGGGTGCTCGCACACGTGTTTCTGTGTGAGCTGTCCCAGGGCCCTGGACACCATCCTCCCTCCTGCTCCCCCAGCGTCTGGCAAGTGTCTGCGCTCAGGGACAATCCTTTGCCTTCGGGTCTGTCGTTTCTCCTCCTGGACCACGAGCTTTGCAGACACAGGGCCGGGTGTGGCTCAGCCCCGGAGCTCTGGGCCGGGGACCCTGTGCTGTACTTGGCTTCTCTTGGCCTCCAGGGCGTGGAGACGCATCTGGGGAAGCACCAGGGCTGTGATGGGGAAGCTCACACCTATTACGGCCACCTCTTGCACGTCACACTGGCTCCCAGGGCCTTGGTTTGAGAAATGCAGCTATTGAGGGGCTTCCCTGGAGGCACAGTGGTTAAGAATCGACCTGCCAATGCAGGAGACACAGGATCGAGCCCTGGTCCGGGAAGATCCCACATGCCACGGAGCAACTAAGCCCATGCGCCACAACTACTGAGCCCGCGTGCCACAACTACTGAGCCCACGTGCCTGGAGCCCGTGCTCTGCAACAAGAGAAGCCACCACAGTGAGAAGCCCGCGCACCTCAACAAAGAGTAGCCCCTGCTCGCGGCAACTAGAGAAAACCCGCGTGCAGCAACGAAGACCCAACGCAGCCAAAAATAAATAAAATAAAATTTATAAATTTATTAAAAAAAAAGAAAAGAAAAGAAATGGAGCTATTGAGTCCCAGTGGAGGTTTGTGCAGGATGGAGCGGGTGCTCCAGTGTGGGTATTCCTCCCCCTGCCCTGTCCTGTGATCCCCAGAGAGCTGTCCCCTCCCTCCCCTTCAGGTCTTGCCCTGTGGCCCCTGCAGGCGTTTCCCAAGCCCAGTCTGCTCGTGCAAGGCTCTGTCCCCACCCGAGGTCCCCAGGTCAGAGCCCTAGACGCCGCCTCCCCCTTCCCTCCTCCCAGGACCTGTTCAGCTCTCTAAACAGGTCCCTTCTGGAGCCCTTTCCTCCTCTCCATGAGCCTGCAGCCCAGGGCCGGACCGAGGCCTGGCCTCCCTGGGGCCTCCCTGCCTCTGCCCCACGGCAGCTGGCCTCAGCCCTCCTGAGAGCCTCATCTTGTCCAGCGGCCTGGAGGTCTCAGGCAGGGCTGGCTGTGTACTTCACAGGGTCCAGTGCAAAATGAGAACCGTTTAACAATTGGGACAAACCCTTTCTTCCATGGTCTCTTTCCAGCTGTCACGGTGTCTTTATGAGCTACTAATGTCATACTCCCTGTGCACAGGGACACAGGCAGGGTGGACGCAGATCTCCCAGGCTCCCAGGGCCTCAGGACTCAGCGCACGGCCACCCAAACTTGACCCTCCCCAGGCCCAGGCGCCCCCCCACCCCGGGTGGAAGGCGGCAGCGGCCCTGGAGGCGCTGGCAGAGCCACGGGAACCCGGGCTCCGAGCCCCACACCAGCTCATTGCTCCATCCGGCTCTGCTCACAGATCTCGAGTTCAGAGATAAAACTATTAGGTCTTTCGGGCTTCCCTGGTGGCGCGGTGGTTGAGAGTCCGCCTGCCAATGCAGGGGACGCGGGTTCGTGCCCCGGTCCGGGAGGATCCCACATGCCGCGGAGCGGCTGGGCCCGTGAGCCATGGCCGCTGAGCCTGCGCGTCCAGAGCCTGTGCTCCGCAGCGAGAGAGGCCACAACAGTGAGAGGCCCACGTACCGCCCAAAAAAAGCAGGGCTAAAATTATTAGGTCCTTCAAGTTAGGGACCACAGAGCATTAAACCCCAAGCACAGGCCCTGGGCTACCGTAGTGGTCAAGGCCCCAACCAGGCTTCAGACGTCTCTGCTGTGTCCTGAACTGACCATCTCACCTTTCCTGCTCCCTCCTCCAGAGCGCCCTCCCTCCGCCCCACATGCATAAAGGACATTCAGGTCCCTCCTGGGTGCCTGCACTCAGACACACCTCCTCCAGGGACCTCTGCCCCTGTCTCTGGGCTCCTACCAGCCAGCCTGGGGTCGAGACTGGCCCTTTATGGAGCCCCCGTGCCTGACCTTCCGCCTCTCGGAGGCTGGTCTGTACCCACCTGGAGCACAGGGCCTGCCCGCAACAGGTCCTCGCCAGGTGGGACAGGACCGGCCAGCCTCCCCCGGGGCAGTCATCACCCGGGGTGATGCAGCTCTCAGAAGAGGCTCACTCCTCATGTCACGACCGAACTTTTCTCTCTCCTCCTTCTGCCCTAAAGCTCTACGTATCGTCTGACCTGGGGAAGAAGTGGACTCTTCTGCAGGAGCGAGTGACCAAAGACCATGTGTTCTGGTGAGCATGCCCCCGCCAGGAGCCGGGGAGCCCCGGTGAGGCCAAGTCAGCCCCCTCGGCCCCCAGCTCAGGTCCCCCACCTTCTCTTCTCCGCCCCAGCCCTGCCCTCCTCATCCCAGGGGGGCCTCCGGGGCGTCCTCTCTCCTCTGCTGGGGCAGCGTAGGAAAGGGTTGAGAGCTGGGGCTTGGTGTCGCTCAGGCCACGCGCGCACCCACGAACCAGCTATGCAGTTTCGCACACGTGAATCTCCCTCTCTGGGCCTCCAATTCCCCCGTAGTAGGGAGAGGCACTAATGCACATAGAGCTGGCCCAGTGCCCGACACACAGCAGGCCTACTGTTCCCCTCACCACGGAACCCCCTCCCCCCTGCCCCTGCCTCTCCTGTCCTGGTCCCGACTCAGCCCCCGCTGACGGCCCGGCGGTGCAGCCTTCCCTGCCCCATGGCTTGCTCGGCCTCTGCCGGTCTTGGACCCTCACTCCTGCCCCAGCCGGTGCCCGGGGCCCCTCCGTGTTGGTGTCATCTCTTGGGAGCCACTCAACCATCGATTTGCGTGGAGCTCTAGTTTCACTGCCCCAGTGAGAGGCTCCGGTGCTCAGGAAACGCCTGGATAAGCGAGTGAGGCCGGCGAGGATGAGACATGGACGAGGTCCAGGGCTTCTGCAGAGGGAGCAGAAGCCAAAGGCGGGGCTCAGAGCCCGCACTGGCGCCCCTGACCCGGCTGCCACCGCCCCCCCCCACCGCCTAAACTACCTCTGGAGATGCATGCAGTGACACACGTGCTCTTTCCACCAAATTGCGTTTTCCTGAGTGTGCAAATGACACACACTCACGTCCTCTCCTTTCTCATCTCATTTGGGCTGCACACGTACAGCCAGGCCTCCCAGCCAGGCGCAGCCCTGCGTCCCCAGGACAAACACCGTGGGAAGAGCTTCCCGTCCCGTCCTGTTCCGTCTGCGTCTTCGTGCTAATCAGGGCCAGGAACTAGTTTGCAGACTCAGGGCCACAGGCTGAAGGGAAGCTTCGGTCTCGCCTCTGGAACAACGGCCTGGGGGTGTGCCTTCCGCCGCGGGGTGGGGGGCGGTGAGGGCTCCCTCCACGTGGCCGCCCTCGAGAGGTCCCGGGTCCTTCCTCGGAAACTGGAGCGCGGCATCAATCCCAGGCCCTGTCATTCTTGTCAACTGTTAGCCCGCAGGGGCTCAAGGAGGTGGGGAGGGGGGCCGGGAGGCGGGGTTTCTGAGCAGGGCGGCCTGGAAAGTTGGCAGATCAGGATTCGGGGGACTGGCGGGGAGCGGTTCTGCCAGTGTGTCCAGTCCCAGGGAGACCCCTGGGGCCACAGAGAGAAACAGCCTGCAGACACTGAAACCTAGGTTGGTGCTCATTCAGACACGCTGTCATCACGGGCAAATCAAATTATGTCTTCCCTCAGGTTTCTCAAATTGCTCCAAGTCGTCATGTGAGAGGGATATTCACGCCAGACACTTGTCTGCTCGGGGCCCGGGAGTCTCCCTGGGAACGTGGTGACAGCACAGGGACGGCGCCTCTTGTAAACAGTGAATAATGCTGTTTTGACAGCACTTCCAAGGCGCGCTCTGTTCTTGAACTGACAGCAGGAATCGCCGAAGCCCCGTGTTGTGTCTGAGACTCAGACCCTTAATGTTTTGAGAAGCTTAAACAAGTGAGCTCCTTAGACTGGCCTCGTGGGGCCGTGGCTGGGGGTTGGGAGACCTACTACGTTCTGGGCCCACGAATGCCCTGACGTGTCGCCTCCCTGCTAGTCTCTCAACGGCACTGGGACAAAATTATAAGGGCCGCCCAGCAGCATCACGCTGTGAACACTGACTGCACCGGGCACCAGACCTCGGGTCCCCGTGCATCCTCTTATGAGATCCACACAGCGGCACCCAACTGTCTTCCCCTGAGGTTACAGAGGGGGAGCGGCGGCCCAGAGGGGCCAGGGCACTTGTCCTAGGCCATGGGCCATGGCTGCCTCTGTCCGTAGCCAGTGACCTTGCCCTTGGCCCCTCTGCCGGGCAGTCTGGCCGCCTGCACTTCCCCAGGCGTTTCCAATTCTTCCTCCCGCCTCGAACCCAACCTCACCCGTAAAGCCTCAGCCTTCCACTTCCATGAGCTCCAGTGCCTGCCCAGGTGTGAGGCAAGTGGCGGTCCTTCTGTCCTGAAGGGAGGTGAGGGGGAGACAGAGTTCACCCCACAACAGCCCTGGTGGCGGTGTCTTAGAGTGTTTACCAGAACTGTTTGCATCAGAGCTTCCCTTAGCATCTAAAGGAGTAGCAATCCACTCCCCGTGCTTTGTCGAGCCTGCGTGGCCACAGGTCTTCTCGTGTGACTGCTGTTTCTAAACAATAGATCAAGGGCCTTCCCCAAATACTATCTTTGGGGACCTTGACAAACAAGAAGGCCCAGGGCTCAATGCTTGTCATTTCCCCCGGGGAGCCAGGCTTCATCTGAGATGTGTAAATACAGAGTTTCACATGGTCTTCAAAACCCGTGACCAAGGGTTTCTGGGGCAGGGACTTCAGGCCCACCGTGTTCCCTGCCTGGTGCAGGGCCTGGTGTGGGCGTGCTGGGAAGTGGCAGGGGAGAGGCTCCGATGGGGAGTGAGAGACAGAGGGAATGAGAGAGTGAGTGAGTGGATGAGTGACAGGCCGAGTGTCATGACCCCTTTTACAGATGATGGATGGTCAAACTAAAATTCCATCTGCCCAGCTGAGGGCCGGTCAGTGCTCCTGGTAAAGGGAACAATGTCTCTCTTTATTCAGAAAAGAGAGGAAAATGTCAGGCAGGAGACCTCCTTCCAAGGAGCTTACAAATGGTTTATTCACAAAACCTAAATCAACACTTCACCTTGCGATGAAGAGACTCTATGGAAAGCCAGAGTGATTGACGCTGACACCCACGTTTGAAACATCACAGACTGCACATCCCGCCACGGGGGGCATCGTGGGTTTCCCCTGTCCACCTGGGACCACCTGGCCCCTGGAGGAGGTGAAGCAAACAGGCACCCTGGTGCCAAGCCCGTTAGGAATCGGGTTGAGAGCTGAGAGAGGCCAGCTCCGGGGGCTGTCAGCGGTGGGGACTGAGCAGTCAGTGGCAGGGACATCTCATTGGCCTGTCCTGGGTGCTGAGTGGCCGTGGGAAGTGACCTCTGCATCAGACTCTCAGTTTGTCTTTGGCAAAGTCAACGTGCTGCCTCAGGTTACTGTCCGTGAGAGGGGCGGCTTGGCGGCTGGAGTTTAACAGTCAGACCGGCTGGAATGTACGTTATAACAAATCTAGCTCCCCACACCCATGACGCCCCGGGTTTCCTTGCTCCGGAGATGGCTGACGTAGCTAGAAGGTTCTAGAGGGAGCTGACATACAGAACATGGCAGGAGATGACAGTCCAGTTGATACCTGGAACCGGAAAATCTGGGAAACCCTGGACCACATCACATCATCCGCTGAGAAACCTGCGCTTCACCTCCTGGGTGCCAGGCCCTGTGCTGGGCTGGCGGGGGTCAGCGCCGTCCCCAGCTCCCCTGGAGGATGCAGCCCAGTCCCTGCCCCCCCAGGATGTGTCTTCGTCCCGTTCTTCTCGGGCCTTGTTGAATGCTCCGTCGTGGGCAGCCACGGTCCCCCTGTGCTCCATACACTGCCCAAACCCCTAGAGCAGTGTGGTCAAGGGAGGGGCCCGTGGCTGAGAGCAGAGCCTTCCCAAGGATGTACTGTGAAGGGGGCACGAAGGGGAGCGGGGACAAGGGAGAAGGACCCTGGTGTGAATCCGGGTTTGCGCCCTCGGGGGAGTTGTTCTGATCACTAACACACATGCACACGCGCACACACATACACACACCTACGCGCATACACACACCTACGCGCACAGATGTGAAAGTCTTCTCTAAACTACTCTAAATGGAAGAATGCCCAGCAAACCCTGGGCCCTGCAAGGCAGAGGCCGGGGCTCCATCGGCCTCCCAGGAGCAGGTGGGCTCTCGGGGAGGACTGTGTCCTCTGAGCCCCAGATCCTGGAGGCCACATGGCTGCCTGGGGCTCGGGGACCACACAGACCCCGCGAGAAGGGCTTGGGGGCTCCGTTCCCGACGCCAGCCTCAGCCGTTCTTTTCCAGGGCTGTCTCTGGAGTGGATGCTGACCCAGACCTGGTCCACGTGGAGGCCCAGGAGCTCGGAGGAGGTAAGCCGGGAGGGTACAGGAGCCAGGCGCCCCCACGTCTGCTCGCCCCGTGGCCGGCTCGGCTGCCCTCGTCCTTCATGCCTGGCCCTGCACGGCTGACCTTGCTGTGTTACGATGTGGCATAATTTTAAATGTGCTTGTTTTCCAAGCGGGGATAAACTGAAGTCAAGGAGCTCCACTCCATGGGCAAAGTCTATTGAGGGGACAGCTTGCGCTGGCCCCTGAGCGTTGAGTGTTTCCCCATCTCTCAGCGCCCACCCTGCCCCCCACCAAGCTTGCTGAGTGCTGAGGTGGGGCAGGGCCTCCGATGGCTCCCCCCCGCTCCAGTGGGGCAAGGAGCTTCGTGGCCGATGAGCCCAGGGCCCGCGCATGCTGTGAGAAAGGTCCTCTGTGCTCCTGGAGGAGTGGCACTGACGTCAGAACCATGGAACGTTCTAGAACATCGGAGCCGAGAGGACCTGTAGATTATGCCTTCATGCAACAAACACTGACTGAGTCCCCTGTGGACCAGGCGCAGGGCTGACCCCGCTGGGGATGCAGCAGGGTCCCCAGCAGGGTCAAGAACAAGACGCAGCCCTGCCCCTTGCCTGGTGGGACGTCCTGGTGGTTTCTCTCGGAGTGGAGACCCGGGCAGGGTCACACTTAACCGACAGTGGGAGCTGACAAGTGCAAACAGCTGCCCCCTGGCTGGGCCATACTATGTGGAGGTTCAGTGGCGCCGGGCACCGGGGTCCTGGCTGGCGACAGAGGCGCTGGCGTCAGCTCCCTGCCCGCCACGTGCCAGCCACATGAGCCTGGAAGTGACCCTGCACCTCGGCCTCCTTGTCTGTGAAATGGGCCCCATACGTGGTGCTCAGCCTGGGGACGTCGTGTGTCAGCGTGTCGTGGGTCCCTTTACCACGTCCAAAGCCCTCGACCCTTCCCCGGACCAGCCCCTGGACCAGCCCCCGTCCTGCGGGGACGTCACTGTCACTTCAGTGTCACTGACCAGGAGCAGAAAGCTCACGGAGGCTCCAGGCTTTGCCCCAAATCACAGGGTCACGGGCCGGTACGGACCACAGCCCCACCATCCTCCACACACAAATCCCAAAGCGTCCAGGCCACGCTCACGGCGACCTGATCCCCAGCAGGGCTCAGCTCAGCAGAGGCAGGTGATGTCCCGTGATCCCCACCTCCAGCGAGGAGGAACGCCAGGCCTCCATCCTCAACAAGGGGCGTCATTTTCACCCAGCGATGATTCCGCGCAGCCCACCTTCCCCAGGGGAGGAGGGACCCTGAGCCTAGTAGCTGTGACGTGCACGTGAAGGGACCCCAGGACGGAGCAGCGTCCCTCCCCCGTCTCCCCTACCTCCAGCCACCCCAGCCCGGGAGCCCTGTTAGAACCCAGTCCAGCCAAGCTAGGTGGTACAGCATCCGGGCCTTTAGGACCCGCCCCACTCAGCGGCCCCACCTGCCCTCTGGCCAGCCTGAGCTACGGGCCATTCCCCAAGGTCACCTTACACCTGTCCTCGCCCCTGCGGGAAGGCTGCTCCCCATCTGGCCACCTTGAACGTCTTTCTTGGGCTTCCCAGCACCTCCTCTGGGCTCCACAGCTCCCGGACTGCCCTGTCACAGCTCTGCACACTCCTCCGGGCCTGGAGCTCCTTGGGGACAGGGCGGGGCCTGATCAATTCACCTCTGTGTCCCCAGTACAGCCACCAAATGAATAAGCACATGGCCAGGTGCCAGTCTCCCTGAGCAGATGCTGGGCCCCTGCGCTAACGTGGCAGGACCCTGCCGCCACAATCCGTGCCGTGGACACGAGGACGCTCACTGCCTGTCACACCACGTTGTCACTGTCGGTCCGCCTGCCTCTCCCCAGAGCTGCAGCTGGTGCCGGTTCATGAGAGCCAGGCGTCCACCTCCCTTCTCAGGCCCGTGGTCAGAAACTTCATCTCGGCAGCTTGAGAATGCCCCCCCCACCGGGGTGGGGCGGTGGTTTACACCAGAGAAATTGGCAAGCTCTGGGAATCGGCATTTCTCCCACTGCACAAACCTTCAGCCCCGTGAAAGGGGGTCTTTGTTTGTCTCGTTGGCAGTAGAGCTGGAACAGGGAGGGATGAGTGAACAAATGAATGAATGCATGCATGCATGAATGAGTGGGCAAGTGAGTGAATGAATGAATGAACGGGTGAGTGAGCAGATGGTCCACTTTGAGTCTGGCCTGGGCTCAACTCCACGGCGTGTCCAGCCAGGCCAGCCCACGACAGGAAATTCAGTGTTGACCACAGGGACTGACCAGGCCATTCAGAGGGGAGATGGAAGTGGTGCAGGAGGGGCCGTGGCTCAGCCGTGGCTGACTGCGGTCCCCTAGACGCTCACCTGCTCTTTTGACGTGGGCATTAATACCCACGTTACTGTGGAGGAGCTGAGACCCAGGGGACCCTGCTGGTGAGTTAGGGCAGGTCCTCTGGCCCCCAGCCCCGCCCCCTGGCACTCTCCATGCTGCCCGGCCACCCAAGGCTGTGGGCAGGACGTGCCCCGAAAGCGCTGACGTCTCTGAGCACCCTGGCTGGGCTCCATTTGGTCCCCGTGGTTAAATGCCACTCCTGCCCAAAAGCGGTAGAGACGAGCTCCCCCAGGGCACAGGCTCCAGGCCTCTGCGCAAGTCCACTGGGGCCCCCAACCCGGGAAACAGGGCTTGACGTAAGAGCAGCGGCTGCCTGGCAAAACAGGGGTTCAACTTGCTTGATCGTAGATATATCTAAAGGGATGAAAGTGCTTGTCTAAAGTTAGGGGGGAAAGAACCCCTGAGTCCTACCCACACCCACCCGTTTAAGTTGGAGAGACTCCAGGAGGGTGGGAGGGGTCCCGAGTCGTGATGGGTGCCACGGCCCTGCACTGTTCCTTCCCTGGGTGACCACATGCACCCAGCTTGCCCAGGGAAGGCTGGTGGGTGGGAGATGTGTGTGGAGGGGGGGTCTCCTGCCCACCATCTCTCCAGACTGCTCCGAGGTCCCTCTCCCAGACAGAGGATACAGGTGGCCACGGATGTACAGGTGCCATGCCTACCCCTAAGCCGGGGCAGAGGGCGCGTGGGACAGAATGTTGACCAAGTCCTGCGCTCACACGGCAGTGCTCCCCTGCACGGCTTTAGCCTGGGGTCAGCAAACGCTTCCCGTCAAGGCCAGCTAGTAAACGGTTTAGCCTGGCTGGCCGTGTGGTCTCTGCTGCCAGTGACTGCCGTTGTATGGTGAAGGCGCCGTGGGTGACGCGTAGACCAGCAGGCACTGCTGTGCTCCAGTGAAACTTCCTCCAGGAAGAGCTGGAGGCAGTCCGGGTGGCCCTGAGGTAGACGAGTCTCCTAACCTGGAAGATGGGACCATCGTTGCATGGTCCTGAGTATTAGAACTCCTCGCAGTAGAGTGCCTGGCACAGAGCTGCCCCCGCTCAGCAGCAGGTGCAATCACAGGGCACACCGTCGAACATTCAGACCCACAAACAAAACCGGCGGCCGTGGTATCGGAACGCGGACCGAGCCAAAAAGGTTCAGCACTTAATCACGTCTGAGGCTGTGTCTGACTCCTTCAGCTGGAGTCTGAGTCTTTGAGATTTCATGCAGCGCGTGGCTGGCTCTTATCTCCTGCAGGTTTTCGGTACGTCACCTGCCAGGTCCACAATTGCTCCGAGAAGACGCTGACAGTGCCGTTCGCGGGCCCCATTGACCACAGTTCTCTGACCGTGCAGGACAATTACATCTTCGTTAAGGTGAGCTTCCTGCTGGGGCTCTTGGAAATCGGCAATAGGTGATGTGGAGTATAAGCCACTTGGGGGAAAATGGAATCACTCAAACAGGAAGCAATAAAATGGCTATGTTACTCTCAAGGGCTACTTAATTCAGTTTCCGCTGCCCCTGTGATGGTGGTGGAAGGCACCCCCCAAACCCCATAAGGCCAAAACACAGGGATGCCACCTGCTCCTCCCTTCTGCCCACCAGGAACTTCCCACAGCCCAGGGTCCCCAAGCCCAAACCCGTTTTGTTCCATCTGGTTCCGGCGACTTTGAAATGGTATTCAAGATGTTGTCTCTGCCCATTTCTCTTGGCCACCAGGCATCAGCTATCCACAGCCCAGGGACCAAGCCCTGCTGCCTGTACACACAGGTACTCAGATCACAGTTGGGACCACCATGTGGTCTGACGGTTCAGACACTCCGGGAAGCAGCTGGTCATACCACTTCTTGATTACTTCCACCAACGAGGAGCTCACTCCTTCCAAAACAGCCTACCCCTCTCCTGGATAGCTCAAATCTTTGGAAATGTCATTCCAGTACTGAGACGAAGTGTTTCCTCTACTCTCATCCAGTGACCCCTGCTCTGCCCTCTAGGACCCCATGAGACAAATCCAAAGGCTCCTATGAAGATGGCCCCTTAGGGGCAGCCGCTGGTGTTCTCTCCCCTGAAGGCTCCCCCGTCTCAGGGACATTTCATCACCCCAGGTGCCCTTCTCCACACGCAGAGTGTACCAGGGCCTCCTGAGGATTTGGGGGCTGGAACTGGCAGGGTGTGTCACAGCCCCCATTAGAGCAGGCCAGGCAAGAGGCTTCTGCCACCACCGGCCCTGATTCCCAGCCCCGCCCCCATTCTCCTTCACCCTCTGCTGATGCCCAGCCCCACGGCTTCCCATCCCTTCTGTGTGTTTGCACCCACTGTTCCATGGGCGTGGACCATTTGTGCCCCCTTCTCCACCTCCTCCCCCAACACTGTCGTGCACCACCTCCTCCAGGAAGCCTTCCCTGACTTACACCCTACTTCAGGCCCACAGGTTGCCTCTTCGGAGCGCCCCCAGCTCTGTGCATTCCTCCGTCACAGCCAGGCCACACTGTCATCCTTTACTGTTTACCGTAGACCCTGCAGTCCAGTGCGGGTGGGGGCTCCGGGTCTGTCCTCAGCACCGCTGTCTTCCCAGCACCTCCCATTGTGTTTCTGCAAATATCTACCAAGGGTTGGAACAATGACAGCATTGGCTTCTTTGACAACCGTATCTCACGTTGAGTGTTTTCTAAATGTTGTGATTGTCTGGTCTGCCAGCGCCCCAAGCCTGAGACCCCGGGGCACAGCTGTGGCTGGACAGGTTGGGCTGGCCCTTGTGCAGCAGTAGGCACCGTGCACCACGGGGCCCCAGGATGGGGTGCGGGGCTCAGTTAGAGGTGCTGGGAAGGCCTGGCCGAGGGTGGGCCATGGGAGGGGGATCGGGGAGGATGGAAGGTGCCGGATCGGGTGCTGTCGGGAAGCGGGGCCACGCTGTACCTGGGCTGCTCAGTGACCTGGTCTAGAAGGAGGGGGCTCAGGAGGCTGAGCCGTGATGGTGAAGGAGCCGCCCCCGTGCACTCAGCCTGGACGGCGTGCGGTCATCGCTGGCTGGTCTGTGTTCAGATGTGATAACGGCTGGCTCTCAGCTTTGTCACCGAGGCCTGGTCTGCCGCTGGTGACACTGTCTGTGTCCGACGGGGGAAGGCACAGCCCGCAGTGCATGCCCGGCCGGGGCCAGAGGTCAGGGGCCACTGTGCCCTGTCCAGCTCCTGGCCCACTCCCTCTCCCATCACCCGTTTGCCCCCTTGTTCCTCGTCTTCCCTTCTCACCCCCTCCTCCTTGCTGCTGCCCCAAAGAAGCACATGCTGCTCTTTTCCTGGGTCTTCTATTATATCCCATGAGAGACAAGTTACTCCATCTCTGGGCCTCACTTTTCTCATCTTTAAAATGGAAATGATCACAGGTCGTGGAGTTGTTGGTTTTGATACCGATTAGCTGTTTGGGACAGTGCTGGCCACATGACTGTCTCAGGAGTGTTGCCTCTCGTTTTGTTTCTCTTGCCTCGTGGTCTGGTGGTCATCTTTTGTGGCTTGAGCTTACCTTTGGCCTGTCTCTTCCTCCACTCAGTGGCTCACCAAGTACTCTCCCTAAGAGGAGTTCTGGGGAACAGAATTTTCTTCACCTTGTCTGTAACTCAGACGTAGGGAAGCCAGGTGCTGAAAGAGCATGGGGAAGGAGGTTAGTTCTAACTGAGGGGGGTGGAGGAAGACTTCCCAGAGGTGGGGCATTTGGTGTGGGGCTCTGAAGGATGAATAGGAGTCTGCCCATTTCAGGCAGAGCATGTATAAGCAAAGTAAAAGGGCATTTTCACCAGGATTTGGCTCAACAAGAAACCTAGTCCCGGGCTTCCCTGGTGGCGCAGTGGTTGAGAGTCTGCCTGCCGATGCAGGGGACACGGGTTCGTGCCCCGGTCCGGGAAGATCCCACATGCCACGGAGCAGCTGGGCCTGTGAGCCATGGCCGCTGGGCCTGCGCGTCCGGAGCCTGTGCTCCGCAATGGGAGAGTCCACCACAGTGAGAGGCCCGTGTACTGCAAAAAACTTGTTCCCTAAAAAACTTGTTTTTCCCTTCCTGTTAGGCAACCTCAACAAACCAGACCAAATACTACATCTCTTATCGTCGCAATGAATTTGTCCCGATGAAGCTGCCGAAGTATGCGTTGCCAAAGGTACGAGTGGGTTCCCCATTCCGCCGGGCCCTGAGCCGGGCGCTGAGCCTGCCCTGACTCGTGGGGCTGCAGGGCTTTTGCACCTGTGCTTGCTGGTGGCCAGGTCAGGATGGGTAAGAGCAAGCTACTGCCCCCTCCCCCTCCAGCTACTGCCCCTCCCCCTGCACTCCATCCTCACACGTGCCCAGCTTCATTCTGTCTTAGAGCCTCTGCAATGTTCTTCCCTCTGCCTGGTCTTTCTTTTCCCCGGACTCCTGAACATGTGATGTTTCAGACAAATGTCTCTTCCCACTGACCCTCCAGGCTGGTCCAGGCCTCGGTTTCCTGCTCACACTCCACCCTTCTCCTTCCTGACACTCAGGGTGCTGGGAACCCCCTGTTTCCGTCCTGCTTTCAACTAGAGTTTCCAGGGCTGGGGGGCCGTTTCTGTTTTATTCACCTCTGCATTCCAGCTGCCTAGCATTGTGCCTGGTAGATAGTAGGTGTTCGATTAATGCTACTTCCTTCCCCTTGCCTGGCCGACAAAGAAGGGGGACGTGGAGGCTGTCCAGACCCTGCCCCTGCCCTGCCTCAGGGTGAACTCCACAGCCCCCTCCCTACCGATATTTTATTCCAACTTTACAAAGGAGGTGACTGATGTTCAGAGGGGCTGAATATCCCGTCTGAGGTCACACAGCTTGTAAGAAACCAAAGCAGGTTTCAAACCGACGTCCGAGGTCCAGGCGAGTCTGAGACCAGCCTTTTGCCGCATCTCCCTCCAGAGGACGGTCTCCATCCCATGTACATAATTCAGAAGCGCAGACTGAAGCAGCCCTTCTCCCCCACATACTTATCGAGCATGAAATGTAAGCTAGGAACAGACGCTGCAGCTGTGAGTCAGACACCCCGGTTTCCTGCCCTGGCTGGGTTTTCGGAGGAAACAGGCAGAAAGTCAAGCAGACAGACAAATGTGTCAAATAATTGCAAGCTGTGATTTGTACTGAGAAGGAAATGAGAGGCCGAGGCAGACAGTGATGGAGGGTGGGGGAAGCTTCCCTAAAGGGGATGTCTCATCTGAAGCCCAGCGGTTGGGGCAAAGCTGTTCAGGTGTAGGACAGTGCAGGTGCAAAGGCCCTGGGGCAGGAGAGACCTGTCTGGAGGGTGGAGAGGAGGTGAATGCGCTGGCCCCTGCAGGCCCGGGGGCTGTGGCTTGCTGGAAAGGACTTGGATTCAGGAGCTGCTGCTCCGGACATCACAGACCCCTCCTGAGCCAGAAATGGGAAAAGTGCCTGAGACTTTTAAAACCTTTTAAAAGCATCTCTTTAGAAAGAGAAAAGGAAGAGGGGGAAAAAATGGAAAGGAAAGGAAAGAAAGGAAAGAAGGAATCTTAATAAAGTCCCTCCAGTGTTGGCCGAGTAAATAAATGAAAAGCTAATGGTTTCATTTATGGCAAGTGCCTTTGGCATCTCTGGAGGGTGGGGGGCCTTTCAGCTTCTGAGAGGCTCTTCCTCTGCCACTGGCGGCTGCAGCATCAGCAGCATTCTTTGTCCTAGTGTTGGGGGTGGTGGGTTGAGTGGACCCCTGGGTCTCTCCCTGCTCCCTTCTGGTACTGGGGCCTGGGCAGACGCTGCCCCTTTCCTGGGACGGAGGAGGCTGGACCAGCGGCCAGGCCATTTCTGAGGGTCTTCTGAGGAGACTGCAGCCACAAGTCATGACCTCTGTGACCTTGAGCCCTGGCTGCACCTCCCTGGTCCGTGGCTGAGACAGCAGTGAGTGTTTCTTGGTCTTTGGGGGGAGGTTTGCAGGAAGCACCACTGCGAGTCCTGCTGCAGGCCCTTGACAGCACGTGCTACCTGCTAGCTTCCCGTTTCTGCAGAAATCAGGCGTCACTGAAGAGAGTCGTGAGGCTTGATGTTAGTACTGCCCCCGCATCGTAAGTGATGACAGAAACAGACATGCCCCTCCTGCCATCCAGTTTCAAGGGATGACCAGGAGCCCACTTATGTCGGTGGCATTTGCATTGACACTGTGTGTCCTCACTCGGGGGTCCTGCCCAGGACCCAGTGACAGGCAGCGGAGGACCATGCACAAATCAGGCTGCTCTCAGGCATCACCCACCCGCACCCCGAGCCCTGCAGGGTCCTCAAGACCACATTTGGTCTTTGCTGAGAACCTTGCCCATCCAGGGAGCTGGCTACTTCCTCTCCACCAAATTCAGGACAGCAGCCAGACGCCAGTGTCCCCACCAACAAGGAGAGCTAGCTAATTGAATTCCCTAATCAGATTTGGTTGTTATAAGGTGAATTTGTAACTCCTGCCTGTTTCCTACCCCCAAACACCCCCATCTTTTTTTTTTTTTTTTTTTCTTTCATTGCCCAAGTAACATCATGGAAACAATAGAAATCAGAGCAGAGGGGAGCTCACCACAGCCTCCCTCCCTCCCTCCCTCCCGAGCCCTGTTTGGTTTCCCTCCATCCTGGGCCCCAAGCCAAGGCGACACTGCTGTAGCTGTATCATTGCAGACACTCTGTCTACAGCCTGGCTTTCACATGACGATGTCTCAGGAGAATTTTTCCCAAATGATACATGATACCCACCTTAAACGACTGCAAAACTTTCAACTCAGGAGACCGTACCTTGTTCAGCGAAGCCAGACTCCTGTTGTTCAGACATTTGGGTTGTTTCCATATTTCATAATTATAAATAGTGCTGCCATGAATGTATTTGTGCCCACAGGTATTTCTTTTTTTATTTTCTCAAGTCAGTCTAAGAAAAACTTCTGGACAAAGGATATAAATATTTGTGGAGCTTAGTTGCTTTCTAAAAGGGTTCCACCAGCAAAGTTAGAATAGACCAGTTTCAACACAGCTTCATCAAATTTTGTGTTGTATCAGTTCTATTTTCCTTGTACTTAAAAAGGTATAAAAGGTACCATTCTGCTGTTTGAATTCACCTATCTCTGAAACCTGTAATGGGTAAACAGTTTTTATTATATTTGCCAGCAGCCTTTGCTTAAATTGTTTACTTGTAGAGATTTAAAAAAAAATTTACTCATGTTCCCTAAAAAAAAAAAAAAAATAGGCAAAGGCTATAAAAAAAAAAATAGGCAAAGGCTATAAACTTGGAAAAAATCCAAGTAACTATTGATAATATAAAAATATTCATAAGCATAAAGTAAATGCAAATTTACTTTAAAGTAAAAAATAGTCTTTTATCTGTAATATGTTTACATAAAATAAAATAAAACCCATAAAGTGTAAGAATAAAGGAGGAAGTGACATCAGGGAAAAGGGTGGAGTGGACAGCACAGGAGTCTGTCTTCTCACTTAGACAACAATCCGCTGTCAGAATCTGCCTGATGTAATTGTTTTGGAACGCCGGAGTCTATTCAAAGGCTTGTAGCTTCCAGGGGAAGGCTTGCACCATAAATCAAGGTTAATATCCACAGTTTTAGCTCTTCCCAAGGAAGCAGCTACCCATCTCCCACTCCTGCCCCCCAGCCGCGTGGCCGGCAGCTGTGTACGTATTCCTAGAGCAGGCATACAGCTTGCCGGAGCCAGGGTGGGCATAGGACCTTGTCCTTAAATATTGGACCTTGCCCCCCAATATTGGGAGTCTGTGCTCTGATTGTTGATTGTTGCTTCTGATCATGCATGCAGACACCCAGGCACACAGCTATTATTGCAGCCACCAGCAGCTGAAGCAGCTCCTAAGGAATTTAAAGGGCCATGTTACCAAGCCAAACTTGGGTCCGCTCGCCCAGGTGCAGCAAAGTCAACCCACTGACACCAGGTTGTGGTGAAGGAAAGTGCGGTGTTTATTGCAGACGCCAAGCAAGGAGTCCAGGGCAGCTAGTGCTCAAAATACCCGAACTCCCTGACAGGTTTCAGGCAAGGTGAGGGAGGGGCATCCCAGGGTATGTGATCAGCTCGTGCACAATTCTCGTGATTGATGGTGAGGTAACAGGGCAGGGTGTCATAGGGATTAACGTTATTAATCCTTGGGCACCAGTAGTTCTGGGGCAACATGCTCACGATCAAGTAGTTAACTCCTCCCATTTGGTGGTGGTATTAGCATCTGCAAAACAACTCAGGAAATGTGCATCAGATACTATTACCTATGTCCTTTAGAGAGGAGCGAAAGCAGAGTATATGGAGGAGGGGTCTGTCCCGGGAAGTCCCCACAGGGTCCTGCTCAGTTACAGCCAGAACCTGTTTCCACTGCCACCCCACCTTTATTTTCCTTCCTTTCCTTTTGGGAGCCAACATTTAAGGACTAGGACATTCAAAAGCAACCACACATATGGAGGAATTTAGAAAGTCGTCAAGCATGCCCAGGAAAGAGCTCAGGCTCAGAAAAGACCTGAGGACTCCAGTGTACACCTCAGGCTGATCCCTGGCATGCAGAGAGCCTGCAGCCATAAAATCTAAATAAAAAACTAAAAAAACAGCAAACCCCGAGGAAGGGAGAGAATCTGATTTCCAGAGTTACCACATTATTAGATTCCAACATCCAGTTTTCAATAACAAAGAAACCACAAGGCAAAGAAAGAAAGTACAATCCATTCAAAGGGGAAAATACCAACAGAAGCTGTCTCTGAGAGAGACCAGATGGCAGATCTACTAGACAAAGACTTTAATACAACTGTCTTCAAGATGCTCAGAGAGCTAAAGGAAATGTGGAGAAGGTCAAGAAAACAAAGTACAAACAAATTAGATATATAGGCATACCTCACTCTGTTGTGCCTTGCAGATATTGTATTTTTTTTTTCACAAATTATAAGTTTACGGCAACCCTAGCCCTGCGTGGAGCAAGTCTATTGGTGCCATTTTCCCAACAGCATTTGCTCACTTTGTGTCTTTGTGTCACAGTTGGTAAATCTCACAATATTTCAAATTTTTCATGATTACCATATTTGTTATGGTGAGCTCTGATCAGTGATCTTTGAAGTTACTACTATGATTGTTTGGGGCCAACTTAATTGATAAGTGTTGTGTGTGTTCTGACTGCTCCTCCAACCGACCATTCCCTCATCTCTCTCCCTCTCCTTGGACCTCCTTATTCCCTGAGATACAGCAACATTGAAATTAGGCCAATTAGTGCCCTTACAATGGCCTCTAAGTGTCCCAGTGGAAGGAAAAATCACACTTGTTTCATTTTGTATTAAAACCTAGAAATGATGACGCTTAGTGAGGAAGGCTTGTTGAAAGCCAAGACAGGCCAAAAGCTAGACCTCTTGCACCAAACAGCCAGGTTGTGAATGCAAAGGAAAAGTTCTTGAAAGAAATTAAAAGTGCTACTCCCATGAAAACACAAGTGATAAGAAAGCCTTATCGCTTATATGGAGAAAGTCTGAGTCATCTGGATAGAAGATCAAATCAGCCACAACATTCCCTTAAACCAAAGCCTAATCAGAGCAAGGCTGTAACTCTCTTCATTCTATGAAGGCGGAGAGAGGTGAGGAAGCTGCAGAAGAAAGTTTGAAGCCAGCAGGGGTCGGTTCACGAGGTTTAAGGAAAGAAGCGACCTTCATGACATCAAAGCGTGAGGTGAAGCAGCAAGTGCTGGTGCAGAAGCTGCAGAAGGTTATCCAAAGCTCCAGCTAAGATCATTAATGAAGGTGGCTACACTGAACAACAGATTTTCAATGTAGACAACAGCCGCTATTGGAAGAAGATACCATCTAGGACCTTCATAGCTAGAGAGGAGAAGTCAGTGCCTGGCTTCAAAGCTTCAAAGGACAGGCTGACTCTCTTGTTAAGGGCTAATGCAGCTGGTGGCTTTAAGTTGAAGCCAGTACTCATTTACCATGCCCAAAATCTTATAGCTCTTAAGAATTATGCTAAATCTACGCTGCCTGTGTTCTGTAAATGGAACAAAGCCTGAATGACAGCACATCTGTTTACGACATGGTTTATTGAATATTTTAGGCCCACTGTTGAGACCTACTGCTCAGAAAAAGATTCCTTTCAAAATATTACTGCTCATTTGACAATGCACCTGTCCACCCAAGAACTCTAATGGAGACATACAATGAGATTAATGCTGTTTTCATGTCTGCTAACACAATATCCAATCTGCAGCCCATGGATCAAGGGGTAATTTTGACTTTCAAGTCTTCTGATTTAATACATGCATTTCATAAGGCTATAGCTGCTATAGACAGCGATTCCTCTGACGGATTTGAGCAGTCAATTGAAAACCTTCTGGAAAGGATACACCATCCTAAATGCCAGTAAGAATTATTTGTGATTCTTGGGAAGAGGTCAAAGTATCAATATCAGCAGGATTTGGAAGAAGTTGATTCCAACCCTTATGGATGACTTTGAGGGGCTCAAGACTTCATGGAGAATGTCACTGCAGGTGTGGTGGAAAGAGCAAGAGAACTAGAATTGGACGTGGGGCCTGAAGATGGGACTGAATTGCTGCAACCTCATGAGAGAACTTTAAGGAATGAGGAGGTGCTACTTATGGATGAGCAAAGGAAGTGGTTTCTTGAGATGGAATCTAGTCCTGGTTTAGATGCTGTGAAGATTCCTGAAATGACAACGAAGGATTTAGAATATTACATAAACTTAGCTGGTAAAGCGGTGGCAGGGTTTGAGAGGACTGACTCCAATTTTGAAGGAAGTTGTACTGTGGATAAAATGCTATCAAACAGCAGTGCTGCCACAGAGAAAGTGTTCATAAAAGGAAGGGTCAGTGGTTGCAGCAAACTTAATTGTTGTCTTCTTTAAAGAAATTCCCACAGGCACCCCAACCTTCAGCACCCACCGCCCTGATCAGTGGGCAGCCATCAACATTGAGGCAAGACCCCCCACCAGCAAAAAGATTATGACTCACTGAAGGCTCAGATGACGGTTAGCGTTTTTTAGCAATAGAGTACTTTTTAACTAAGGTGTGTACATTTCGTGAGATATAATGCCATCGTACACTTAATCGACTACAGTATAGTGTAAACATCACTTTGATATACACTGAGAAACCAAAAAATCTGTGTGACTCACTTTATTGTGATAGTTGCTTTATTGTGGTGGTCTGGAACTGAAACCACAGTATCGCCAAGGTATGCCTGTACCAAAAAAATACATAGAACACACAAATGGAGCCAAAAAGAAATTCTGGAGCTAAAAGGAACAATAATTGAAATGGAAACTCCACTAGAGAGATCCCAAAACAGATGTGAGCAGACAGAAGAAAGAGTCAGAGAACCTGAAGATAAGACGACTGAAATTACAAAATCTGAGGAACAGAAAGAAAAAAGATTGAAGGAAAGGGAACACCATCTAAGAGACCTGTGGGCCACCATCAAGTGGACCAATACACACATTCCATAACGCGTGTCCCAGAAGGAGAGGAGAGAGAGAAAGGGGCAGAAAAACTATTTGCAAAAATAGTGGCCCAAAACTGCCTTGAAATTGATGAAAGACATGACTGCAAATATCTTTAAAAGCTTGGTGAGCTCCAAGTAGTATAAACACTAAGAGTTCCACACCAAGACACATCATAATCAAACTGTAGAAAGACAAAGAAAGAATTTGGTGACGGTGTTCGTTCATTAGGCTGTTCCCTGGAGTTTATGTAAAAATCTATGGGGAAATTTCCCCTATCATGCTTGCTAAAAATGTTTTTAAACTTTCCAAAGTTACTTCTTTAAAATGTTTTCACTACAACTAATGGAATAATGCAAATATATACCATTTCTACCCGCTTACCTCTCCATTCCTCCTTTCCAATCTCACATCTTCATTCCTCAGCGTAACTGTTGTAGGAACTCTTAGAGACATCTCAATATTCGTTTTTCTTCTTCATCTTAGTTTAACAAACCCCAAATTTTAGCTGGTGCATTGCTTCCCAGCTAGGACTATATCTCCCAGCTTCCCTTGCAGCTACATGTGGTTGTTTCTAGAATCTGGTCAGTGAGATTAAGTGGAATTGTCACATCTGGGAGACTTCTCAGAGTTCTCCTTTAAAGGCAAGCCTTTCTCTCCTTCTTTCCTGCCTCCCTCCTGTTGCCTTGCATGTTGACAAGATGACTAGAGCTCTAGCAATCATCTTGAACCATGAGGACAAGGGCCATATCATGGGACAGTAGAATGGTGACCCAGAAGGAGTCTCTGTCCCTGGTGATTCCAGCTTCCATCCTGGAATGTCTATCTCTGGACCCTTTTACATTCGTGAGAAATGAGTTTCTATCTCATCTGAGTCACTTTTTTTCCCAGTTTCTATTACTTACAATCAAACCTAATTCTACCTGATATCAAACATTGGCAACTCTGGTGTTTCTTTCCACATATTTCTCAAGGCCATATAGCTATACATACATGCAAACACATATACATATGTGTAATTCTTTTAATGTCTTTTGTTTAAAAATGGAGTCAACAAATGTCTCTGCTTCTAACTTTTTACAAAAAGAATAATGTAAAGGCAAATTTAAGAAAAAAATTGCATATTATTTATCACTCTCTAATCAGCAAAGATTTTCAAAAGCCTGTTTCAATGCATGAAGTTAAATGAGCGCCCTCTAGCCCTGCTGGTGGGAAAGGAACGTATACTCTCAGGATGATGATTGAACAACACGTAACAAGAGCTTTAAAAATGTTCCTGCTCTCCGATGCAGCAATTTCCCTTCTTAGATTTATGATGAGGAAATACAGAGATGCAGAGATCTATGTCTGGGAATGTTTATGACCGTCTTGCACATAATGCTGGAGATGCTAAAAGCTCACCAGTGGGGAAATATTCAATGAAATACGGTACATCCACAAAAGGGAATACCATGCAGTCATAAAAGTACTGTTTATAAATAATGCTAAGGACAGAGGAAAATGCTCCCCATATAATGGGAAAGAGCAAAGCTGCAAACCATACATGAAAAACTATATGAATCCCACTTGGGAAAAAGCCCAGAAGTAAACATTTTTAAATGTTAATGTCAGGTCTCTCTAGGGGTAGCACTACAGGAAGCTTTTGCTCCTTTTACACATTTTTCTTTGTTTCCCGGATTATAGTAAACATTTACCCAGGTGCCGGGGCGGCAAAGTCGGAATTAATACAATAACAGTAAATACTGATTGCTTCTCGCGTGATTAATGCCGGGCACTGCATGAGCTCAGAAACTCGGGCCGATGGAAGGCTTTTTCCTGCTGAGGCCGCAGAATGACCAGTATCCCAGTGGACACAGTGCAGCCTGGCCTGGGGCCGAGCATGGAGAAGTAGGAGGGGAGGTGGGCGAGAGAAGCAGAGATGACCTCACTTCCCAGGTTTCACAGGCGTCCCTCAGACGCCCTACCACCCTACTGTCCCATTTCACAGATTGGGACCGCCAGGCCTGTGACCCCTGACTCTGTAACCCCTCCCTGGCTGTGAGCTGCTTGGTCCACCCATGTCTGTGTGTTAGATTTACAGCCATGGACCAACGCCCCGCTCGTGCCGCAGGGTTCTCCCTGGTTGGGAGGTGCATCGCAGGTGTTTCACGGCACTGCCTCCCTTTTCTGCAAAGCCCCTTCTTTTGGCTGCACGGCTCGGGGGAGTGGGTGGGCGCAGGCAGGAGGGGAAGGGGCCTTCACCAGCCTGTGCCCTGCCCAGGCGGCCTCTTCTTCTCACGATCGAAGGTCTTGCTTGGCTGCACAGAATAGGGACCCCATCTGCTATTAGAGAAAGAGAAACATTTCCTGTCTCTGTGCCCTAACATCAGGTGAGAAATGCAAAAGGAAGTGTACCCCCAAACTGCACCACCTGCAGTGGGCGGGACGGAGGGTGGTAGCCAGCCCCCTCCCTCCGCCATCCATCTTCAGCTCCTGGATCTTGGCAGCTCTACTGCCAGAGGGGCAATAAAAGTCTCGGAGTGATAGAAGGCAAACAGTAGGGGCTGCAGAAGAGCTCCTTATGGCTTTGAAATGGGCCTGTTCGGATGCCTTTTCACGCGCCTCCCATGCAGTAGTTGGTGCCGGCTGGGAATGAAAAGGAAAACGAGAAACTAGGGTTAGCCCTGGGTTTCTTCTTCTTCCTTTTTATTCATTTTTTTTTTTTTTTTAATTCTGAATTGTAAAATCTGGCGCTGACACCCCGGACGGCTGCCCGGCCCACTCAGGAGCTGCCCGACCTTCTGGTCCAGGTGGACCCCAGGCTTGGGGCCTTGGCCTTGGCTGCTCAGGCCAGCCCACTTCCTGCCTACTGGCCAGGCGCCCGCCCTCGGCTCCCATAGGGCCCTGGGCAGCCCAGTGCCCTGGGGGAGGGGGCCTTGTTGGCTGTGTGCCTGGCGGGGGTCAGGGGTGACGGTGGCCTGGCCAGGGGGAGCTGTGGGCAAAGGGCAGCTCCCGTAGCAGGCCGGTGATGCAGTCCTGGGCGTGAGTCTGGAGTGAATTAATCCATCCCTCCCACCAGTGTACGTTCCCAGAGGGCAGAGGCCAGCGGGGCTCCCTGGTGTAGCCCTGGGCCTAGAACAGTGCCTGGCACACAGTAGGCTCTTAATGAATACGTGTTGAATGAATGAACGGACAGATGACGGGCTTGATCCTCGGGATGGGAGGGGGAGGGGCCCGGGAGGAGACGCCTCCGCGCCTCCCAGAGGTGATGGTCTGGGCTGCATTCTGATGGTCTGGGGGTGCGTGGAGCAAAGCTCCCCCTCCTCGCTGCAGGGGCAGATGGGAGGAGGTGTCACTGCGCCCCACCCAGTATAGAGGGTGGGAACGTCATCCCCATTTCGGAGGTGAGAAAACGGAGGCCCAGGGAGGTAAAGGGACTTGGCCAAGGTCATAGAGCTGAGAGGGCAGAGCCAGGATGAGAATCTAGGTCAGCCTGACTCCAAGAGGGGTGTGGCCAAGCCCCTCACCCCTGCCAGGCCTGAGGCCTGCCCCGCCCCCCAGGCCTGCTCACCCCTCCCCCCATTCCCCCTCCCCCCCAGGCCAGCTTCCCTCTCCCGCGTGGGCCCCCAGCCCGCCTCTGACCCCGGCTCCTCCGCCGTCCCCAGGATCTGCAGGTCATCAGCACAGACGAGAGCCAGGTGTTCGTGGCCGTGCAGGAGTGGTACCAGACCGACACCTACAACCTCTACCAGTCGGACCCGCGCGGCGTACGCTACTCGCTGGTGCTGGGGGACGTGCGCAGCTCGCGGCAGGCGGAGGAGAGCGTGGTCATCGACATCCTCGAGGTGGGACCCTCAGTGCGGGCTGTGGTGGGCCAGGTGGCACCCCTGTCCCGGCTTCCCCCCCCTCCCCCGGCTTCCCTCCCCTCCCCACCTCCACTGCTCCAACCCGGGGACCTCCCAAAATTCTGTCAAGGGGCAAATATTTTAGGCTTCGCCGGTCAAAAGGGTACTACGCAGGTACTTTTAGAACAGGAGAGAAAACTTGCTCTTTCTGATGAAATTCAAGTAACAGTAATGGAGTACCGTGTGATACAGGTCTGCTAATGAGAAGAATGGAATTTGGGGGGGATAACATTCTGCTGAGTTGGGGTTCAGGTTGTGGTCCCCATCATCGACTCTATCACCATCTGTTATCTGTTCAGGGCTCCTGCCCTGAACGCCACTGCATGAAACAGGCAGGTGACAGAAGCTGGGACCCTCCCCTGTCCATCTCCGGCCTCGCGGCCTCCCCGGCCCCAGCCCTGGTCTCCTTGTCCCTCCCCTCTGTGTATCCCATGTCCGTCTGGCTGTCTCTTGCTCCCTCTGTCTCTCGCTTGGCCCTGAAGCTCCTCTCTCTGAGGCTGGGGGTTGAGGCCTCCTCGCCTGCAGTCCTCAGACCTCCCTGTGCCCTCCCTGGGGCCCCACCCCTATCTGTGTCCCATTTAAGCCGCTTGCTCTTGTCACGTGACACCGAGGGGTGGATCAGAGGCTCCGAACTGGGGCTTCCGGCTCCCACGCCGGGCTCCCTCCCGCGAGAAAACACCCACGCACCGTCCTGTACTTGGATTCCGTGAATGTCAATCCTTCACCCACGGTGGGCCCAGCCTGGACCTGGCCTTTCACGGTCACCTCCTCTGTTCTTGTCCACACCAGAGCCAGGGAGGGGGTCCCTCAGCCGCTTTACAGGTAAGGAACCCGAGGCTCAGACAGGGCAAGCCACCTGCCCAGGTAGACCAGAAGTCAGCGAAAAACCAGAAGTGGCCCAGGTCTGTCGGTCCAAGCTCCATCCATCCTCCTGGCCAGCATTCCCTCGGTAGGTCATTCACCCTTAAATTCCTCCCTCATGCCCTGCCCTCAGGGAGCCCCCAGCCAGTGGGCTTACCTGCAGGGGCCGTGTGTTCTCGTAGTAAATGCCAGTTGCGGTCCTGCCAGGCTCTGCTGTCCCTGCGGAGCTGGGGGAGGGTGTCCCGTGGGTGGCGAGCTGAGCCTTGGGCATCAGTGCGTGTCAACCCGGGTGGGAGGCGTCCTCCTGGACAGAGCCAGGGCTGCAGCCTTCCTCCTTGAGTTGTCAACAGCTGAGCAGAACCGAGGGAGTAATGAATGTAATCATTTGTTTACAATGAGAGCCCATTTGTCAGGGTTTACTTCCCGAGCTGGACAGCCTGGGGCTCACTGCTGCTTGCTGAAAGTTACGCACAGGACAGGCGTGTAATCGACACGTAAGGAGGGCACCTCGGGCGGGAACGTCCACGGCCCACTGCGGATACCCGGTACCCCCTGTACCGCACACCAGGCTCCAGGCCCTACCCCCGGGACACAGGGAGGAGCAGACCACCTCTCACAGGGCTCCGGACTCTACAGGAAGACCAGCTCCCACCTGGTGTGTCAGCCTCTAGAAGACACCATGAGGAAGTCAGGGAGTACTTCCTGGAGGAAGGGGTGCAGACCGAATTGAGGCTGAGGAGAAGTTAGCCAGCTGAGGAGCCAGGGAACAGTGATTCACGCCAAAGACCAGGCAGTGAGAGGCCGTGGGGATGGGAGGGAGTTCACAGTGGTCAGATCCAAAGCTGGGCCCCCTCGCAAGTGACTGTGCTTCTCTGAAATCCACTTAATGGGGATCACAGGTAGTGGTTACAAGCACAACTCCGGAGCCCCACTGCTGGGGTTCAAATCCCAGTTCTGGTATGTGTTTGCTGTGTGACCTTAGGCACATTACTTAACCACTCTGTGCTTCAATGTCCCCACTGTGAAATGAGGACGACAGTAGTACCTTCCTCAGAGGGTTGCTGTGTGAATTCGAGGCCTCCGTTTCCGTTAAACACATACAGCAGCACCTGGTGCCAACTCAGTGCTCGGCAGGCTCTCGACAGTTTTCACTGCAGGTGCCTTTTCTGTGGATTCGAGATAGTGCATGGGAAGGGCCTGGCCTAGAGGTTCTACACATGCCCCAATTCCATTACTGTCATGGTTATCGTTCATCTGATGTCAGATCCAGGAAAAATGTCTTATCCCAGACGTCACAGGCAAATACTGACCCGAGAGGCCTGGGCTTTCAAGGGCCTGTGAGCTCTGACCTCTGCAGGATGAGTCCTGGTTCCAGACAAGGTGGCACCCCTTTTCTGAGGGCCTCTTTGTGTTGGAGCTTGCGTTAGGAAGGGGGTTGAGGGGGCTTCCGGTCTCGTGCCCTGACCCTGAGGAACCCTGGCCACAGCTGGGAGACGGTCACTGTAGTGGGCTGAACGGGGGCCCCCGAAAGCTACAGCCACAGCGAATCCCTGGAACCTGTGACCGTGAGTTTATATGGAAAAAGGATCTTTGCAGCTGTCATTAACTGAAGGATCTTGAGATGAGCTCATGCTGGACCCTAAACCAATGACAAGCGTCCTGGTAAGAATCAGAAAAGGAGACACAGACACACAGGAAAGAGGGCCCTGTGGAGACGGAGCAGAGAGTGGGGTGATGTGGCCACAGCCCAGGAACACCTGCAACCGCTTGAAGCTGGAAGACACGAGGAAGGATCCTCCCTGAGAGACCAGAGGGAGGGCAGCCCTGCCAACGCCTTGGTTTTGGACCTCTGACCTCCAGACTGTGAGGGGACAAATTTCTGTTGTTTTAAGCCCTCCCCGCCCCCCGCCACCAGTTTGTGACGCTTTTGTCACGGCAGCCCCCAGGAAGTGAGCACAGCCATGACGGGGGCGGTTATGTGACGTGGGCACATCCATGCCGGAAGCCAGTGCTCAGCTGATCACACCCTCCCCAGGGAAACAGAGTGTACTTCCTGGCCCTTGACATTGGCCAACAGGGCGGCCTGTTACTACCTCTTCTGGGATGGGAGGGTCCATGTTATTTGCTGCTGAGTGTTTTCACGGAGACCAGTCGGGATATAAAAGAGCGCTTTCCAAATAAAGCAAGCCATCACTGGGCAAATCAGCAACGTGTCTGCCCCTAGGACATCAGGGGAGACATCTAGACTCAGCACTGAGCAGGCCAGATGCCCGCCCCGTGGGGATGCCTCAGGTGAGCCAGAGACAGAGTGATGGCACCATGAGTGAGAGGAGGGGCTGCGGCCCTCCTGCCCCTGGGGCTGTCCCCCAGAAGGACCATCCCCTAGTCCTCGTCTGTGGAGGTGAGGGCCAGACCCCTGGTCTCCAGCCCAGAGAGAAGCATCCTAGCAGAAGACACAGGCAAAGGGGGATTGAGGTTATAGCAATCGGCAGATGGGAAGATTTTCCAGAATTCTCCATGGGGCCCACTGCAATCTCTAGGGTCCTCACATGTGGAAGGAAGGGCAGAAAAACACACAGAATCGTGGAAGAATGGCCAGGGAGATGCTGTACCGCTGGCTTTGAAGAAGCAGGAGGGGCCACAAACCAAGCACCCCAGCACCTCTAGACATGGGGAAAGACAAGGACACACGTCTCGCCCGGAGACTCCAGTTGCTTTCAGCCCGATGGGACCCGTGTTGGACTTCCGGCCTCCAGAGCTGTAGCATGATCAACGTGTGTAGTTTAAGCCCCTCTGCCTGTTACCTGTTGTAGCGGCCACAGGAGGTTCATACACAGTTCACTGAGCGTCCGAACCTCTGGGATCCGCCCTGGCCTGCTCCCCACCTGTCAGACACTTGGCATTGAGGCTTAGGAAAGCACCAACCTCCTGGAGTCTGAGAATTTAATGAGACGGTACATTAACTCCCTCGCCCGCCACGTAGAAGGCACTTAACAACTGTGTATTATGACTCTCACCCTAAGCATCCCACTTGGCCGTGGAACTTCAGGTAAATCCCACAACGCAGCCTCAGCTGCCTTGGCTTCCTGCTCCTTACAGAGCAGCAAAAGCTGCTTCGGGCACACGGGGGCTCCCAGCGGGCCTCGGTGACTGGGTCCAAGTCTTCCGAGCCCGAGGAACTTGCCGAGAAAGTTCATTTCTGTGGAACCAGGAGGTTGAACAACTGGGAATTGCTGATATCTGACCCTTTCTTGTGCGCGAACTCAGTAACTGATGATGGGATGTGTGTGGTCACTGCCCTGGGCCCCTCAAGACACCCTGAGAAAGGGGGCACAGGGAACTTCGACCCCCATCCAGGGCAGGCTGGGGCCGGCACGGACCCTGTCCTCACAGTCTGGCATCTGCGTGTGGCATCTGCGTGTGGGGCTGAGCTGAGGCAGTCCCTGGAGGAAAGCCCAGAGCGACTCCATGGGTCCAGGCCCTCTGGGTCCACTGGGAGGGAGGCGAGGGGCTAGGGCTCTGAATCACGTGCTCCGGCTAAAGACAGCGTGACCGAAATGCACAGGCACCTCAGGGACCAGGGCTCTGCTCGCCGTCCGACAGCCGGGGTCTGGACCTGGGAGGACAGCTCAGTGTTGTGAAATGCACTCGGAATTTGGGGTCAGACAGTACCTGCTCCCAGGCAAAGCTCAGGCCAGCGTCTCTGGTCCCTTTTCCCCCGCAGACCCACTTGCCTCCAGCTTCAGCTCTGGGCTGTTCTTGGGGTGAAATGAGGCCGTGCACACAGAGCTCTTAGCAAGGGGCTGGGCAGGCTTTTGCCATCCTTCTTGTACTTCTGTCCCAGGTCCGAGGGGTGAAAGGAGTCTTTCTGGCGAACCAAAAAGTCGACGGGAAGGTGGTGACGCTTATAACCTACAGCAAGGGCCGAGACTGGGATTACCTGAGGCCTCCCAGCACGGACATGAACGGGAAACCAACCAACTGCAAGCCTGTAAGTGCCCTGCTCACTGCATACACCTTCCCCGGGGTGGGCACTAGACGTTACCTCAGGACCCAGGGGTCAGAGATGCTGATGTCTGAGAAGGGCCATCTGGGAGACATGAACCACCTATTTCTCTGGGCGTGGTGGAGAGGGCCACATGGAACTCCTTGCTTTACAGAAGAGTTAACTGGGAGTCAGAGAGAGGAGTGTATCAGTCAGCTCCTGCCACAACAGTGCTGTGTAACAAGCCGCCCCAAACAGCAATCACTCTTCTCGAGATCTGTGAGAGGCTGGGCTCGTTCATGCACCTGGGGGTTGGTCGATTTAGGAAGGGATCTAGTATCCTCCTTCTGGGACCCGCCCATGCACATTGTCAGGCAACAACAGGGGTGCAAGAGAGTGAGCAGAAACATTGCAAGAACACTGCAAGCCTGCTTATGCATCTGTTAAGCCCTGTTGGCCAATGTCAAGGGCCAGAAAGTACACTCTGTGGAAGTGGGGGGGCTGGATAAGTGAGGGGGAGCCAGGACACAGCCCAAATTTCATGAGCCCTAAGCCAGTCCAGCTATTCCATGGGTGCCTTTCTACGTGAATATGAGTATAGGCTGCCCCAGTGTCTTCACTGCCTTGGGGGTGGAGAGGGCTGGAATGCCCTTTTCTTCTTATTCAGTAAACTCCTACTGACACCTGAAAACCCTGTCTAGATGTCGCCTCCACTGAGAAGGCTTCACTGGGCACACTTACTTCTATTTCCCCCTGGCTTCAACCGGAAGCCCCTCACAGTCAAGGACCCCCACCCATTGCTGTGCCTCTGTAACTGAAAGAATAACAGTGCCTATTTCACAGGGATAGTCATTCAACAAACACGTAAGGGGACCTACTATGTGCAAAGCACTGTTCTGGGTGTTGGGAATATATCAGCACACTAAACAGCAAACAATCCTGCCCTCCTGAGATCTGCCTGGATCTCTGCAGGGCCCCTGAAGATGGTAGGCACCCTGCCTGGACAGCCACTGACCACCCGCCGGGGCCGGGGTGGGGCTCTGTGCTCTCCGGGCAGAGCCTCGGCCTGGGCAGTGTCAGTCCCTCGCTCCCTGACCTCACCGACCAGGGGCCTGCGCTCGGCCGCTACGCAAGCCCCCCTCCCGCTAATCACGGGATAATAACACCTGTCGACCACCGGGGAGCATTAATCACCTGCCCCTTGTAAAAGCCCTTCTGAGAAAAAAACTGCTGTGAAAGGGCTAATTTTTGTATCATCATCGACAAAGTTAAGCCATGTTAATCTGTCAGAGCAAGTTCTCGCTAAGAATAGATTCTTGTCTCCAATTATGCAGCTCAGCGAGGAGATAACCTTTCAAGATTTATGTCCCGGCCTTGAAATAATAAAAGTAGGGGTCAGCTGGTAAGTGCGTGGCTGCAGGCAGGCACGCAGAGAGCCCGACGAGCACAGTGGACAGAGGACAAGTATCGGGACACCCAGCTGGGCACAAAAGCCAGAAATCGATGGCAGCCTTGGCTCCAAGGCCCAGCACGCTGTGTGTGCAGACCTGGCAGCCGCGGGTGGGGGGCGTGCCGGCTGGGCCAGCGTGGCCCTTCTCCTGGGTTTCTTCTCGGTGTCCACTCAGCCACGCAGCCTCCAACTGCACAGGGCAAGCTACACTTGAGGGTTTATTTCTCATCAGAAATGTGATTCCTGCTTATTGCCAAATACTTGGAAAAAGCAGAAATGTACAGAAAGGGGTATAAGTTACACCTGTAACCACGTCACCCAGAAGGCATTACACCCTGGGTACACCCCGAGAGCACCCAGAAGGTCCTCGGGCATTTTTCTGGTCCATCCTTCGGCTCACAGTCACGTTCAAAAGTCCTCTTTGGGATCCTGACACGTGTGTGATTTCTGAGTCTTCCATTTTTCTCTTAACTCTGGGTCGTGAAGGTTTTCCCGGGCCATTTGACCAGCTCTCTGGCTGGGGAGATTTCCTCCCAGTGACAGGGAATAGATGAGTGTGGATCAGACCTGTTTTAGGGTGAGAAATGGCCCTTGGAAGACGGTTTTGCATCTGTTGACATCTGGACTCAGAAGGAAAACCCATTCGTGTTGCTGCCCGTGGTAACGCGTCTCAGCTTCCGGGCTGAGCCGAGCAGTGGGGCGTCCGGCAGGGGCGGCTGGCGGTGTGGCCCTCCAGCCCTCCAGCAGTCTTTGCCACATGCCCCTTGAGAGCACCAGCCGGCCCCTGCATGTAGAGGGGCCAAGAAGGGGGAGCCTTGGGGCGGTGTGGGCCTCCCAGCTCGGTCCGCGTCACATCCACCCAAGCGCTGCAGGTACCCGGGCCACCCCACCAGGACGAGGCATTCAGCACCGACTCCCCGGACGCCAGCCTGTCCTTGAGGTCTTCCCACCCTTGGCCTGGGTGTCCTCGGGGGACCCTGCCGTGTCTGACCGTACACCCCGAGAGCAGCCTGGCACACGATGCTTCCCGTCCCGTCACGTGTGCAGGTGCCCAGCGCCCTGGGCGTCGGCCTCTCCAGCCCTGCCTGGCCTTCCAAGCCCTTTATCAGCTCAGCCCAGTGGGCTGGGCCTTGCGTCCGCTTGTCAGATACCAGCAGAGCACCCGCTACAGCTCCAGGACCGGCTGGAAGGCATCTGTGTGGCCCTCCACGGCGCCAAAGGGGACTGCAGCTCTGTCTGTGGGCCACTGCCGACCGCAGGGAACCCTGAGGAGTGTTCCGCTTCTAGCTCCAACAGGCGACCGGCAGTCAGGACAGAGCAGCAGTGGGCTGGGGAGCGGGAGGGGCAGCCAGGTTCTATGAGCCACGGCCTCGGACTTCCTCTGTTCACTGCATGCAGAGACAGGGATATTGTGTGCACAGCGCATCAGGGAATGTGGAAAAGGCTGGTTGCGGCCTGGGGAGACCAGCCCAGAAGCTTGGCTACTCCAGGCCCCGCCTGGCCCCCCGGGACCTCTGGGGCACCAGAGCGGGGCCATGCCTGGGCCGGACCTTCTCAGCCCGGAAGCGTGCCAGTGGGACACAGGAGGGCAGGCCACGTCCCTGCCGAGGGTCCTGTTCCTCCTGCCGTAGAGCTTCCTTCTGCAGGTAGAGACTGGCCCTGCTCAGAGAGGTCATGGGCACCCCTCCCCCTGGACATGCCCTCGCCATTAGTGCCTGGTGGTTGGATGGGCGAGGGGGCCGAAGGGTGTCACCACAGGTATTAGGTCACCAACCTGCTTGTCAGCTGTAAGAGACCAAGAGAAATCCAGAAGGGGGGACAGCTTTACCTTCCACAGTGGGTCGTTTGTCCTGTTCAGTCCAGGTGTTCCTGGATGGGGACTCTCTTCCGCGGTGATTCCGTGACCGGGCTCCCCCCGCCACGGGGCCCTGCCATCTTCAGCCTGGGGCTCCCGGCTGCCCCGGGGAGGGTCTCTAGCCCAACCAAGTCTGCTTCAGAAGGGGGCCTCTTTCAGCTCATTTGCCCCCTCTTATTTTGTTTGTTTTTAGTAGCTTGACTGAGGTACCATTCACATCCCATACGATTCACCCATTTAGGTGTGCAATTCAGTGGTTTCTAGTATCTTTGCGAGCTGTGCAACCAGCACCGTAGTCCATTTTAGACCATTTTCATCCCCTCAGAAGGAAACCCTGTACCCTCTAGTCACCACCCCCCATCTCCCATCCCACCCCCTGCCCTGAGCAACCACTAATCCACTTTCTGCCTCTATAGATTTCCCTGCACTAGACATTTCCTGTCAGTGGAACCGTACAGCATGTGATGCAACAAATACATTTTTTAAAACTCTGGTGCAGACAAATAGAGCCCATCGCCCACTGGATCGGGCCCTGGTGGCGTCTGACCCGGATCCACATCCAACGTACTGATCGGTTCCATTTTTAACTTCAGATAATCTGTGTAAAACATACTCAGTTCACGGACCAGAAGCAAGTGTGAAAGAAACATAAACTGTAGAGAAAAAACATCTCTCGGATGGATTTCAGTAGACAGTAGAATATAGCAGTGACAGTGGAGCTCTGCAATGACCCGGGAGGTGTGGGCGACAGGCAGCCCCGGCTAATGGCTGGCAGGTCACTGCCCGGTGCCGTGTCCGGTGGCCTGGAGGGAGCTGTGCGGAGACCTTGGGCCTTGTCCCGTGCCCTTGTGGTCTGTTGTGGATGTGACAGAGGGATTGTGGCCTTGAGTCACCGAGGCCAGGGGAGAGGAGACTCGGGAAGGTCAGTCCAGAGGACACATCATTCTCAGCTCGTCTGTTCCCCCAGGATCCCCCAGCCCCAGCCAGGGGAGCTGGCTGTGGCCTCTGCCATCTCGACAGAGGGTGGGGCTGCAGGCAGCTGGGGTGGAGACAGATGAGGGGTGTGGCGGCACCGGGCAGGAAACAGCTGGTGCTTCCTCGTTCTGGGGGCTGCTGGCCCAGTTTGCCTGGAAGTACCAGACCGGCCACGGGGCTCAGAGCACGGACTTTGGAACCAGACAGCCTCAGCTGTGGTCCCAGCCCCACCACTGCCCTGGCAAGTTGTTGGTAAAGTACGGGTGCCGGCCCAGAGGCAGCGGAACAGCAACGTGAGTTGCCGTTGGATGTCTTATTACAACCAGTGTCTCTGCCCCTCCAGCCAGGGCACCAGCCGGGGCTGCGTCAGGGTTGCACTGATGCTCGTGAGTAAACTGGGCTCTAGCGTGCCTACCTTACCCCCTGACTCTCCCATAGGGCGCAGGGCTTACGGGGTGTCCCGCAGCTGTCGCCCGATGCCCAGGCTACCGTGGTCACCTAAGAGGCCCCCAGTAAATGTTCTGGGCGGATGAATGAATGAATGAATGAACGTGGGCATGGACCGTGCAGTCTCCCTCCCGGAGTCCCGTTCTGCAGCCCAGCTCCTCACTCAGGAGCCACGTTGGGGAGCCCACCCTCCAGCACCCAGGCTGGGAGAACCCTCCACTGGAGAAGCCCACCTGGCCGCCAGCCTCCAAGCCTCCTTCTGCCCTCCCCCGACCCCTCTGAAGCACTCCTGACCCTACCTTCACGGCCAAAAAGCCACAGGGGTGGATTCAGCCTCGGCCTTACCTTTTCTCAGGTCACTTCTCCCTCCCAAGTGCTGACCGTGGCTCCCTCTCTCCCCTCCGCAGCCGGACTGCCACCTGCACCTGCATCTGCGCTGGGCCGACAACCCCTACGTGTCAGGCACTGTGCACACCAAGGACACCGCCCCCGGCCTCATCATGGGCGCAGGTAAGAGGTTGCCATTACTGTCAGGAGCCATCACTGCCTGCAGGACGCTCCAGTTTCAAGGGTAGAACTTGATGGTCACGGGCCTGGGGCCATGGTGTATCCACTGGGGGCAGTGCCACAGTACCTCCAGGAAGCCAGCTCACCTGGCACATCACCCTGAGGGGTGATTGCATAGCCCAGAGTGGGCACCTGTTATGCGTTGACTAATGAAAGGTGGATGGATGATGGATGGAAGGATGGATGGATGGATGGAAGGAAGGATGGTTGGATGGAAGGATGGATGGATGGATGGATGGAAGGAAGGATGGATGGATGGAAGGATGGATGGATGGAAGGATGGAAGGATGGAAGGATGGATGGATAGATGGAAGGATGGATGGATGGATGGATGGAAGGATGGTTGGATGGAAGGATGGATGGATGGAAGGAAGGATGGATGGATGGAAGGAAGGATGGATGGATGGATGGAAGGATGGATGGATGGATGGATGGATGGATGGGTAGATGGATGGGTGGGAGGATGGGTGAAAGGAAAATTGGATAGTTGAAAGAATGGATAGTCAGATGGCCCAATGGAAGAATGGATAACAAAATGGCTAATGAATACATAGAAGGATGGATGGGTGGGTGGATGGATAGATGGACAGGAGGACAATTTGCATCATGGTTGACTTTTATTGGTCCCTAAAGAAGGTTCTAGTTTAGTGGGGGAGAGAGAGACACATATACAACTAACATAAGGGGGAAAAAAAGAAGTATACATTGTGATTGTGTCTGTCTACTCCATTAAACTAGAACCTTCTTCAGGTATCACTAAATGTATGCTGATCTAAGAAAACTCTAAAATAAGGTTTATGTGAGTTAGAAGAATCATTCCAAATAAAATCACATGTTTTACAAGTCCATTGCCAGGTAGCGGCTGGCGTCTGGTTTTCCTTTTACCCATCAGCGTGGGGATAGCCTCACCAGCTCTCAGCAGCTAAGGCCGGGGAAGTGTCCCTGATGCCATGGAGACAAAGGCGGGGAGGACAGGACTGTGTGCATCGTGTCCACAGTTGCTATGGTGGCCCTTTCTCCCCGGCCAGGCCCTGAACTCTTCTAATCACCATGACAACCCTGAGAGGTCAGTACCCCTACTTTATGGAGCCCAAGGAGAGGGAAGACTTTCCCACAACTTGCAAGGTGCCAACAGGAAGCTTGAGACCCACCCCAGGCTCCTCAGGGAAGGGCAGCCCCAGCCCCAGGAGGGGCTGCTGTGCCCCTTGAACCTGCAGTAGGCAAGGCTCTGGGGCGGGCCCATCAGGCCCGCCACTCATCTGGGCTGTGGAACGGCCAGGCTGAGGCTCTGCACAGCCAGGGTGCAGGTGGGGCGAGTGGCAGTCGGAGAGACAGTGTCTCTGCCCATCACACGGGGGGACCACCAAGGCCTGGGCCGGGGCTCACAGCTTCCTGAATCAGGGGCTCCCTCCCTCTGTCTACTCCAGCACCATCTGCGACCCGGAGGATTTGCACCCCAGACCCTGAGCTGGATGACGCATCCACCCCTTCAGCAGACGTATCCCAGCACTGAGGCCCGGGCCTGGCTGTGTGTGAGAGAGTGAATGAATGAATGAGTGAATGAGTGAATGAATAAATGAGTGGCCATGCTGAGATGGCAGGAATGGCCTTCCAGGCAGAGGCGGGAACGTGTTTTTCAGAACGACCGAATCAGAGCCCATGAAGGGGTTGGGAGGTGAGATCCCCTGTCTGCTCTGTGGGTCTCTGATGGCGGGAGACCTTGGCTATCCGAGGGGCGTCTCCCGTTATCCTGGAGAGGTGGCTTTCCAGTAGGGGAGCGAGCGACACAACCAGACAGAGAAGACTGCAAGTAAAGCCTTTCATCTTCTGAGTGTCCTTCTGTTCATCTGCGGCCCCGGGGGTCTTCGTCAATGACTGCGATTGGGGCGGGGTCTGCCCGCTTCAATGACGGACATGTGTCAATCAATGAAAAATCACACATCAGCCTCGATTTCAGTGCAGCTCTTGGGGCTCCAGGTCCCATGCAGGGACGGGCTGGGTCGCCCATGTCGGGCACCCCCTGTCTTGTGGACTCTGTTCCCTGGACCTGAAGGCGATGGTGTGTTTTTTTTTTAACATCTTTATTGGAGTATAATTGCTTTACAGTGGTGTGTTAGTTTCTGCTGTATCACAGAGTGAATCAGCTATACATATACATATATCCCCATATCCCCTCCCTCTTGCGTCTCCCTCCCACTCTCCCTATCCTACCTGGCATGGACATATATACACTACCAAATATAAAATAGATAGCTGGTGGGAAGCGGCCGCATAGCACAGGGAGATGAGCTCAAGGGTGTATTTAAAATGCATGTTCGTGATGGGTTGAAACCCCAAATTCTTGACCAAAGTACAAAAGGCGGAATTTCAAATGTTTCCACCGCTCAACGGCCTTGAAAGCTCTGGACGACCATTCCAGCCCCCCAGGGATGCTGTGAGGATCTGCAGGAGGTTCACTTCATTGTATGCCAGTCACACGGAGAGCGGGGAGCAGAGGGGGTGACCTGGCAGCCTCCCTCCCTCTCACTGTCCCCCCAAGGGCAGGATGCTACATTTATATTTCATTCTGCTGCTTTTTCATCCCGCCCTGGCTCTCCTGAGACGGATCCATCCGTGCAATGTGGGCCAATTGAGGTGTAAACGTTTTACATCCTCCGCTCCAGCCCTGAGCGTCTGCTGGGAACAGAGGGGAAGGTGGAATGAGCTGGGCTCCCTCGGGCACCACTGCAGCCGCCGAGCGGGGACCAGTTTCCCACTGGCGGTCCCCACAGCGGGCCGGACGACGTGGCAGGAGCAGTGGGGCCACGTGACGGCCTGTGCCTGGCTCAGCTTCCCGAGGCAGCCATGGGCGATGGCGCCTGTTTCCAGGGAGTCTCTCTCCTGATCTCCCCGCCATCCATCCCTCATTCCGCCCTGAGGCAGGCAGGTGGGAGTTACGAGCCCCAGGTTCTGCCACCTCCAGCTGCTGGGACTTGGGCATTTACTGGACCCTCTGAGCCTCAGCTTCCTCACCTGCAAAACAGAGGATGAAACTCCATCGTAAGGCTGATCTGGGGATCAGGTAGAAAGCATCAACATCAGGTGTGTTCTACAGGTGGCCCTGTCATTTGAACAGTGTCTGGACACCACTGCCCTTCTACTGGGGACCTGCCCTCCGGTTCAGTGGACAGAGGCCAGACCCACAGATGGAGGTGGAAAATGGAGGCATGAATCCAATGAGAAAGGGAAAAGGATGGTTCAAGAAGCAAAGACCAGGGCTTCCCTGGTGGCGCAGTGGTTGGGAGTCCGCCTGCCGATGCACGGGACGTGGGTTCGTGCCCCGGTCCGGGAAGATCCCACATGCCGCGGAGTGGCTAGGCCCGTGAGCCATGGCCACTGAGCCTGCGCGTCCGGAGCCTGTGCTCCTCAACGGGAGAGACCACAACAGTGAGAGGCCCGCGAACCGCAAAAAAAAAAAAAGACCGGAACTCGAGCTTCTAACCGCCAGGGTCTAGAAACAGCCATAGTGAACCCAGAAATAAACCCAGCGGCCGAGAGTGCCAGCTGGAATGTTCTTCCTGACTGGGCGTGTCAAAGGAATGCGTCCTGCAGAGGTAGCAAATCACAGACGGATGGCCGAGACAGGGGGCGCCGGGCCCAATTCTGACCTGGGCCTTTCCAAGCTCTTGCCCTGGGGCTCTACACCTCCCTGAGCCTCAGTTTCTTCATCTGTGAAGTGAGGGTAATAATCTCGGATTTGGGGGCACTGAAAGGTCTGATGCAGGTGGAATGCCCTCCCTGCCCCACTGCCCTGCGCCCGTCCTGGGCCACCACGCAGCACACGCTGCTTCCAGCTCCTTGTCTGGACGTGAACCCTCAGGACCACATGGAGCACAGGCTGCAAACGCTTCCCGGACCCCGGCTCTGACAGTCACATGACTGAAAAAACCTTGAGGGGCCGGGAGGGGATGCTCGGAGCACCCCCGCCCGCTCTGTGCCAGGAAGACCCCCGGGGCTCCCGGGAGGAGCCCAGCCTGCCGGCCCTCCTGCAGAGTCCCTTCCTTTGTGACTCAGCCAGTCGGGGACCCGTCAATCCCATCAATCAACCTCATCGATCCCAGATGAGAGGCCGAGGGCTGGGAGGAGGTCAGGAGCCGACCCGAGGCCCATCAGCCAGGCGGGGTCACCCGGGGCCTAGAAGCCGGGGACTTGGCAGCACCCGGAGGACCAGAGGGGCGGTCCCCTTACTCCTGCTCCAGCTGCCGCAGGGCTTGCTCCGCCACGTTGGGGGCCACGGTGAGGAGTCCTGGGGTGGGTCTTGTGCGGTCGCTTTGCTCTGTTCTGGCCCTGAGGCCTGAGCCACTCCGCAACCTGAAGACCGAGGAAGCAGGGAGAGGAAATGCAGTAAGTGAGCGCTTACTGTATACCAGGCCCTGAGAGCACAGAAGCGGGGTGGAGGGGTCGGGGTGTTGGGGGAGGAGGCCCAAGGAGACCCCAGAACAGCCCGGAGGGGACGTAGAGGGAGGCCTTTCTTAGTTGCATCCCCAGGCCTCAGTTTCCCCTCCGTAAAGTGAGGGCACCAGCTCCCGTGTTCCTGCAGAGCCTCCCACTCTGGTGGCCTGTGGATGCGTTCTGTGAATTTCCCCTTAATTTCCCCCGGTGGCTGTTAGGTGACCGGCAGCCTGACAGCCTTGGTAGACGGAACAAGGAAAACAGATTGCGTCACTCAAAAGACAGACATCGCACCCCTGAAATCATGGACTATAAATTTGCCTGGGAAGTAGAGCTGACGCCATATCCTTTGCCGCACGGCTTCTGTATTTGACGCGCGGGTCCTGGCGTCCCTGCTGGCATCTGGAAGGATGGGGAGATAAAGGGCTCGCCTTCCTTCCTCTGCCCACGCCCAGCTGTTGCGTTCATTCACTCATCTCCCTCTTTTCATTCAGCAGCCCTTCCTCAGCACCTTTAGGTGGCCAGGCGGGTAGAAGGGAACCCAGCTCAGTACCTGGCCCTCTGCCCCACCTCCCCTGACTGACCTCCCCTCCCACCTCCGCGCCGTCGCCAAGGCCGGTCCCTCTGCCTGGCACACCTGCCCCTTTCCCTTGGCCGGTGGCGTTTGTCTTTTGAGGCACAGAGCAGAGGCCACTTCCTGCGGGAATCTCTCCTTGGTTCCCCTCCTGCACGGGTCCGTTAGCTTTCCCTTCTCTGCTTTCACAGTTCCCTGGGCTCGCAGCCATCCCGGCTCTGTGCACAGATGCAGGGCATCCTTCTTCCCCGGCTAGGTTGAGAGCTCCCTGGGAGCAGGTACATGGTTACTCAGCTTGGATCCCTCACAGCTCAGCACGAGGCTGGGCAGAGAGCAGCCACTCAGCAAATGCTGATGAATGTGCAGCAGTGGGTGAGTGGGTGGAACTGATGAAAAAGAGATAGATGTGTGGATGGAGGGGTGGCGGATGGAGCGATGGATGGACGATAAATTAATGAAGGATGGATGGAGGGATGGTAGATGGATGGATGGATGGACGATAAATTAATGAAGGGTGGATGGAGGGATGGCGGATGGACCGATGGATGGATGATAAATTAATGAAGGATGGATGGAGGGATGGCGGATGGACCGATGGATGGACGATAAATTAATGAAGGGTGGATGGAGGGATGGCGGATGGACCGATGGATGGATGATAAATTAATGAAGGATGGATGGAGGGATGGATGGATGGATGGATGGAAGATTTGGGGGTTGGTTGGACCTCAAAAAAAGGGCAGGTACGCAATCCCTCTGCCACTCTCCTTGGACTCACTTTGCCTCATCTATCTGAGGATAATCCGTCTCCTCTGGGATTTTCCAGTGACGTCTAAACCTGGCTCTGGAAGAGAGGCTCCTGACGGCACCACATGAATAAGTCTCCAAAGTGCAAGTGGTGCACACGTTGCCCAGGTCAGGGGCTCCAGGAGAGAGTCCAGAATGGCTTCAGTGTTCTCATAACAGGTCCCCTTCATCCCGGAAGCTCAGGCCCCTGGTCCCTGCCACCATCGTGTGGTCACAGCGGAAGCCTGCCCAGTCTGACCCATCAGAAAATCCCATTGTCCAAGACCCTTCCCAGGAGGCCGTTTAGGGGCATCCAGCCCAGCTCAGAGACCACCGAGACTGCCCTGCAGCTGCGTCTTCTAGGTGGCCATCTGCAGGGGTCCACTTAGGCTCAGCTTCCTATCTGTGAGCTGGAATCACCTTGGATGCTAGGTGGGGATTCTTCCCCCTCTGGCAGCAGCCCCAGGATTAAGTGCCAACCCCTCAGAGTGGCCTTCAAGGCTGGTGACCCACCTGCCAGGCTGGTATGGGTGAGCCAGGACCCAGGAGGATCCTCCTGGCTGCCCAGCTGGCTGGGTGCCCACCTCACCATCCTCCCAAACCTCCCCTCAACAGATATTTAATGAGCCCCTACTTTGTGCTTATGCTGCCTCCCACCTGGACTGCCCCAGACTGCCCTGGACCTGCCTCTGGCCTCCCCCGCACCCGGCCGCCAGGGGGCCTCCAGACGCAGGCCCAGCCATGTCTTGCCGCAGTTCCCGTCAGGGGCTGCCGTGTCCCCACACTGCCCATCTGGCCAGCATCCTTTCTAGCCTGCCCCCGACCCCCACTCCGTGCTTTTTCTTCCTGAATCACACTCGTCACCGTGGGTCCCCCTGAAGCCCCCAAGCTCTGCCTGCACCTGGGCTCAGCTGGAGCTGCCTGAGGCTGGCTTTCTCTGGGCAAAGTTAATCTTTTGTTGCTCAGGCTAGGACCCGTAGTGGTGACAGCAGGCCCGTCATTATACAAGGAGGGCAGAGAGGGGCATCCGCCGGTAGCTTTGGTGCTGGGAGGTGTAGACCCAGAGCACATAAGGCACCAACCTTGTGTGGGGACCTGGCTGCACTCAGACCTTGGTAAGGGGGAGAGTGGCCGGTCCTAAGAGCAACCCTGCCACTTTGCTTCCGGACCAGGTAACCTGGGCTCCCAGCTTGTGGAATATAAAGAAGAAATGTACATCACCTCAGACTGTGGGCACACCTGGAGGCAGGTAAGGTGGCAGGGAGGGGCCCGGAGCCCACCATGCTCACTCCGCCGAGGCTCCTGGGAGAGTCTGTTCTCTCGTCCCCTCCCTCCCAGAGGAGTTCTGAGGAACGCTTCTTCATCTTCCCCGGCCTGAGGGGCTGCACACGGCTCCCTTTAGCTGCTGTTACATCACCATCTGTGAAAAGAGAGCCCAGGCCAGGCTGCCCACACCGCTGCTGTTCTTTCAGCAGCCACTGCTGGAGAATTCCAGACCTGACGCATCTTCCCACGGTCAGACAGGTTACCGTGAACATCGAGGCGATGGGGATCAGTGCCAGGGACGGGCTGGGGGTGCTTTCCGGCAGGAAGCCCCACGGGGACTCAGAAGGTTGGCTGAGCCCAAAGGCCAGGAAGTGGGGGCCCCGAGGACACCCCCTGGGTTCCTGGCAGGGGCAGCTGCTGAGTGGATGGCACAGACCTGGGAGAGAAAGTGGGGAGGAGCAGGTTTTGGGGGGCCACGGCGAGTCTGGGTTGGGCCTCCTGGGACACATCCATGAGATGATGATTTGACGCTCAGTGTAGCCCGAGAAAAGGGAAAGCAGGAAAGGGAGAAGAAACAGGAGAAAGCAGTTATGCAGGGAACGGCCCCCAGCACTGGGGGTCGCACTGTGAGGACCCCTCCCTGCTGCGCCCACATGCGGCTCAAATTCTCAGACTGGAGGGCGGGATGCTGCCGGCCAGTGGGCGTCACGCAGAGCAGGGCGGGTGGGGAGCAAAGGCTGACGGTCCAGCGCCCTGTGCAGTCAGGCAGCCCAGGAGCCGAACCCACGCGCTCCGCCCCAGGAGAGGCCGCGTCGCCCTCTACCCTTGCTATTTCTTTCCAGCAAAAAAAAAGGCCTCATCTGGTCTGCCAGCTTCAGTGACAGTTTCTACTTTAACTGCTTAAGAAAATGCACTAAATTTTTGTGTGCATCTCCTCTTTCAGTGGATGGAAGAAGCTCTGTTTTCAGGTCAATTTTTTGCACCCCTGAGTATCCCACTTAGAGCCCCCTGCCCAGGTACCACACTGGACAACTATGTTAACCCCCAAAGTGTGAAGCTCACCTGTACCCTGGGTTTAAAGCCCTGGCGTTTTTTAATAATATGCAAGGAACAAGGAATTTTGAAAAGGGCAAAAGAGATCTATTGTGTTATCATAGTCCTATTTCACTAAAACTAGTGAAACATGTCTAAACTTTCTTAAAGGTCACCACCTGTCCACTGATTAGAGAAACCGCCCCCTGCTCCCGGCTTGTTAGACTTTACAGACCAGGTGAAACAGAAGAGAAAGGTATTCACGGTGGCCACTTTTGTCAAGCAATTTGCTTAGGCTTCAAACTTGGGAACTTGTCAGAATTAAATGGGAGAATGTCTGTTCAAGACTGAGCTGAGGTACCCATTTCTTCCCCAGTGATGGGGGAGAGGTGGGGGAATGGGGGGGCTCGGGTGCTTGGCAGGGGAGAGGGGGGTGCCCGTGTGTGCGCGTGCGTGTCAGGGGGAGGGCGATTACTGGTGGGGGGCAGTAGGCAGAGGCCAGGGTGGGACAAAGGCACGAAGGCCAGACGACCAGGTGAGCTCAGGCCGGTTTGTCAAGGATGCGATGAGCTGTCTCTACAGGAAAACTCTTAGAATGTGAATTACAAATAACACTGTGCGTGATGCCTAAGGGACGTATCATTTTATTTTATTTTATTTATTTTTTGGGGGGAGGATGTATCATTTTAAAAACATGACTTCCCTGGAATGATCAAAACATAGAACACATTTAAGGAGCCCCCTCAGAACTCAGGGTGTGGGAGAGAAAGGATTGGGGGACCCCTGCCTAGGCGATGGTCAAGGCACAGAAAACCATAGCAAAGGATGTGCAAAGACCCTGTGGTCCAGTGGTGGGTGTTGGAGCCCCCTTGTTCCTGAGTCCCAAGCTAACGAGAGTGGAGTTGCCCATGGGGGTCCCCTGGGATGGCTGGGAGGCACCCCATCTCCTCAGTGGATGGACAGGACAAACGCCCCCCTGCCTGTCCTTGCGGGAGGAGGGTGCAAAGCATGTGGGGTCTGAGCACAAGTGAGGGTTGTGCCCACGTTCGGGGCCGTGCCCCGGAGCTAAATCCTGCTTGGGAGCAATCCCAGGACCCACTTCCGGCTTACCGTTCATTTGTACCACCCCTGCAGATCTCCCCAGGAAGGGAAGCGGGTTAGGCCCCCGGTGGAGTGGGGAGGAGGGCTCCCACCGGGCGGGTGGGCAGAGGCCTCTGCACGTTCAAAGGCAGAGACGGATGTGCTTGCGGCATGCCATGTGCCTCTAGGACCACGTCGCGGGACCCGGCGTGGTTTCCGCCACCCTGCCCGGCAGCCCGGAGGTCCCAGGAGGGATTCTAACTTCTCCTTGAATAATCCCCGGGACAGAGAGCTCACTGTTTCCTGGAGGAGAAGACTGTCTCCTTGCTTCACCTCCCCCGCCCCCCTCAGCGTCCCTCCCCCAGGAAGCTTCTAAAAGGGGAATCTGTTCCCCTCACTCCCCAAGTAAACCTCGGTGTCCCCCACCATCTACGGGAGGGTAGACCATCGGCTGACCCACGCCAGCCCACCCACGGGCCGCTCCATCTGCCCGCAGTTCTAGCCCCAGCAAACAGCTCGTGCCCCCCTCCACTTGGCCACACTGCTGTCTGTAACCTCTTCTGCACACACTGTTTCCCCGCCCGTAATGCCCTTGCCCCGCCCAATGCGCTGTGACACCCCCGCCCCCACCCCCGGGGTGCCCACCGGCTCAGGTCTCGAGTTGAACTGGAGCACATCATTCACCCCCAGAACACGGGCTGGGAGCCCTGTACTGTGGCAGAACCTGGGCTGGGCAGAGAGGGTGGGTTCGATGGGCTGCTTGTTGGTATCCGAGTGGGCGAGTCACTGGGTGGAGGTGGTCTGTCTCCTTGCGGGGGGGCGGGCGGGGGGCGGGTGTTTCCCTGGGCTATGAATTTCTGGGGCGTTAAGCTTTCATTTCTACCTCTGGATCCCAGGACCCAGACAGAGGACGTGAAACACTGGGTGTGTCTGACGGGTGGAGAGACGGGGAGGGGAATTGTGCAAAGTTCTTCCCCACGGTACCTAAATCCACACGACGTCACCCCCTCATCCAGGAGGTGCCATCTGAGTTAACGTAGCCACAGGCAGCACACTTATCCAGAGTGCCACCCAGAGCACCTGCCAGAGCTTAGGACACCCAGGCCCGGGGACTCCTCTGACCCCGGCAGGCGCGGCCATGGAATCTGTGGGGAGGGAGATGCAGGGGTGGATCCGGGAGGGCCCAAGCTAGTGCTCTGGGCCCTCACCCCACCCTGCGACCTCGTCACTCTCAGGACACAGATCCTCCTCCGGCTGAAAATGATCTGCTCATGGCGACAGCAGCTCCTGGTGGATGCGGCCCGCGGTCCATCAGAGACCTGGGGTCTCTACCCTAGCGCTGCCAGTTGCTAGCTATGTGGCTGCAGGCAAGTCGCTGTGTGTCTCTGAGCCTCTGGTCTCTCTTTGGAAAATGGGGAGGTGACCTCTGAGCGTGGTTGCTATTAAACAAGGCTCTGTACGCACAGCAGAGGCCCCCGTGCCAGTCACCCAGTTCTCCCCTCCCCCGCATCAGACATGTTTAAGGGCACAGTTCGCAGGTATCCAGGTCTCTTCCACCATTCTTCGTAAGGGACCTCTCCTCTTTAGTCAAGCCAGAAGGTTTCCTAGAGAATTCCTGTGACCAGCGGGAAAGCCAGCAAGATGATGAGAAGGTGGAAATATCTGGGGAAGAGCTTTGCAGGCAGGGAACAGCATGTGCAAAGGGCCTGAGACGTGTTCAGGGAAAGGAGGCCAGGGTGACTGGTATACGGGAGGTGGGAGAGCGTGGGCAGGGGCCTCTCATACGGAGCCCCAATGACCAGGAGAGGGTGTGGATGTGATTCTAAGGGCCATGGGGGCCATTGGAAGGTTCTGGTGGGGTTAGGGGGTGTGGGGGTAATGGGATGTCAGGGCTGAGGGCTTGGCCTGGAGGCACCATCAGCTCTGCTGAAGTTCCCATTCCTAAGAGGTGAGGCCTCTGCTTGGGGTCCTCCCCGAGTGCCTCCTGCTGGCTCTGGAAAAACAGACATTCAAACAAAGGAAGACTCGAGATAGAAGATCAGGGGGAAGATGCTAGTTAATAGTTGTGTGGGTGTGTGTGGGGTTTAATGATTTCCCCGCTCCTGGTCGCTCATTGCTCTAGAACAGGGTCCCCGGGGTGTGGGAGCTTTCGGGGCTCTTTCTGCCGGGGCAAATGCAGATGCAGCCCTGGGTCTACATCTGCTTGGAGATGCACTTATTCCGGCCTCGCTCGGCACCAAGCCCTGCAGCAGCTGCCTCCCTGGCCCAGGAGGGGCCCCAGAGCCACAGACACGAAGGCCTAGCCAGGCCCCTGTGCGGAGCGGCTGACAGCCGTGAGCGCGCAGGCCCCGGCGAGGGGCTGTGGGTGTGGGGTCCTGGCTCCATCCCGTCTCCCCCTGAGTTTCCCTGCACCCCTGCTACAGAACCCACAGGCCCTGAGACGGTCAGACGGGGTGGGAGGTGAATGGGGCCCTGGCCCGCTGCAGGTGGTCGTGATGGGGCCACGTCCTGTAGATGAGGTTCAGGGTGGCAGGGAACGTGGCAGAGGACACTGGTGCCCTTCTCTGTGTGGAGTCAAGACCCAGGCTGGCCGTCTAGGTGTCTGTGTTCGTGGAAGATCTAGAGGGGGACGCCCGGTGTCCTGGCAGGACTAGAGAGCCACACCCGGCTCTGCCGCCCACCGGCTCTGAGGCCTTGGCTCGGCCCCCACAGCTCCAAGCGTCAGCTTGCTCATCTGTAAAATGGGACCCCACCCAGGGCTGTTTGCAGACAAGCGAGGCCACCAGAGGTATTTCCTCCCGCAAGAGCCCTGTCCAGGCCACTCGACCTTGTGTCCCCTGAGGACTTGGTGGAGGTTCACTCATTCACTCATTCATTCATTCATTCATCCCACACACACTCCCTGAGCACAGACACCCCCAGCTGTGAGCTGAGGCATGTGCCGGGCCACAGAAAGGACTCAGAGGCAGGACCGGCCTTTGAGGAGCTCCCTGGCTGGAGGAAACAATGACAAATTAGTGCAGTAAGTGCTGGGGCAGGGGGCCCAGAGATGCTCCCCACCCAACCTGGCATCAGGGAGGGCTTCCTGGAGGAGGTGGCACATGGACTATCTTAATGTCAAATAGAGGTTTGCTTTTACTGGTGACGCTTATCCTAAATGCTTTTCTAAATTCCACTATTTCTCATCCTCACGTGTCGGCCTTTTTGGTGCATGCGTTTTTCCTTTAGGCAGGAACACCTGCAGTGTTTATTTTTCTCTCTTGTCAATGGTCTAGAAATCGCCATCTGCATCCATTCATCCCACACGTACTGAGTCTGGGTGGTTGGGGGAGCACGGGGATGGCCTGGGGACACCGGGAGCCCTCAGGCCAGCCCCGCCTCAGGAACTGGACTCTGCTGCTGCCCCCCAGGCAGTGTGTTGGCAGTTCTGCCCCACTGGAGAGCGACCCCAGACCCTGAACAACCTCCGACCCTCCTCAGGGTCCCGCCCTCAGACCCCCACCTGCTGTCTTCCGCAGGTATTTCAGGAGGAGCATCACATCCTCTACCTGGACCACGGCGGCGTGATCGTGGCCATCAAGGACACCTCCATCCCCTTGAAAATCCTCAAGTAAGGCCATCAGGAGCCAGCACTGGGTGCAGGGTGGTAGGGGCTCTTTCCCCCCACCTGGGAACCCCTCAGAATAGTCCCCAGTCCCCCCCACCCAACAACTGCTTCTGGCCAGGCCTGGAGAGGTGAGGAAATGGGGAATGATGACCCAGCATGGTCGGGTGGGCCAGAGGGAAGCCTGGGGCTGTGAGGAGGCACCCACCCACCTCATCCTCGGGAAGCAGGGAGGGCTTCTCAGAGGAGGTGACTTTTATGCATGGACAGGAATTAGCTCAGTGGAGGAGGTGGGGTCAGAGAAGGAAGCCAGCAGCGTGTGCCCAGGTGAGAGTGGGGTTGGCATCAGCTTCAGACAGGTGAAGGTTTATTGTGGGGAAGTGAGGGCAGATATGAACTCTGGACTTGGAAGGCAGAGCTGGGAGAGCTGCCAGGAAGCCAGTATCACTTTAGTCTGAAAAAGATCTTTGTGCACTGCAGCTGGCTGTACTGATATGCCTCACTGAGAGACAGTAAGCTCCCATCAATGACCTGGCAAACCCTGGGCTGGCCTCGGGCATTGGGTGGGGCTGACCTGGATGTTTCCAAGGCCTGGATAACTGCAATTCAAGGGGTACAAAGCAGCTTGGGACCCAGACCACACACCCAGGACTCCTTGACTGTGGTGTCACCAAGCAGATGTGGATGCCATCTGCTGGTGGTGGGTGGCTGCTGTGACCTCCCAGGAGAGCGTGAGGTCAGGGATCCTCTTGTGGCCGAGACACTGGACTGGCCCTGGAGTTGGCCACTGCTCTTGCCTGTTTTCCCAGCCACCTCAGCTGGACAGCTCTCGTCCCTGGGCATGGGCAGGGCTGGGTCCAGCGAGGCAGCTCGTCCTGGACACAGGATGTGTTCCCACCTGCCCCGAGGTGGTGACTCCCCTTCTCTCGGCAGGTTCAGTGTGGACGAGGGCCTCACCTGGAGCACGCACAATTTCACCAGCACCTCCGTGTTTGTGGACGGGCTGCTGAGTGAGCCGGGGGACGAGACGCTGGTCATGACGTGAGTGCCCACGGGAGGTGGGCAGGCAGGTCAGAGCCGAACCCCAGGCGGGCCGTGGCGGAGGGCCACCGTGGGCCTTGCTGCTCTAGGCAGGTTCAACACTGACCCCCAGCCTCCTCGCTTTGACCTCCATCTTCACACCTGCTTCCTTATCTCTTACCATCTACTGTTTCCTCTCATCCTCAGCCACCGGGAAGTGGCCACTCTGTCCTTAGGGACATTTGTCACCTGCCCATGATCACCTGCTGGTGAGGGGTGGAACCAAGAGTCAAGGGTCAGCTCTGGGTCACTGTCCACTTAACCTTTCAGATGGTGATGATGATGGTGGTGGTGGTGATGATGATGGTGATGATGATGATGATGATGATGATGATGATGATGGTGATGATGGTGATGATGATGATGGTGATGATGGTGATGATGATGATGTTGATGGTGATAATGATGATGGTGGTGATGATGATGGTGATGATTATGGTGGTGATGGTGGTGACGATGGTGATAGTGAAGGTGATGCTGATGGTGAGGATGATGGTGATGATGGTGACAGTGATGATGATGGTGATGATGGTGATGATGATGACAATGGTGATGATGATGATGGTGATGGTGGTGATGATGGTGATGGTGGTGATGATGGTGATGATGGTGATGGTGATGGTGATGATGGTGTTGATGATGGTGATGATGGTGATGATGATGATGATGATGATGGTGATGGTGACAGTGATGATGATGGTGATGGTGTTGGTGATGATGATGATGGTGTTGGTGATGGTTATGATGATGGTGATGGTGATTATGATGATGGTGTTGATGATGGTGATGGTGAAGGTGATGCTGATGGTGAGGATGATGATGGTGGTGGTGGTGACAGTGATGATGATGGTGATAATGATGGTGATGATGGTGATAATGATTATGATAATTATGATGATGATGGTGATGATGGTGATGATGGTATTGATGATGGGATGATGGTGTTGATGATGGTGATAATGATTATGATAATTATGATGATGATGGTGATGATGGTGATGATGGTATTGATGATGGGATGATGGTGTTGATGATGGTGATAATGATTATGATAATTATGATGATGATGGTGATGATGGTGATGATGGTATTGATGATGGGATGATGGTGTTGATGATGGTGATGATGGTGATAATGATGATGATAATTGTGATGTTGATGATGATGGTGATAATGATGATAATTGTGATGATAATGATGATGGTGATGTTGATGGTGGTGATGGTGTTGATGATGGTGATCATGAAGGTGATGCTATGGTGAGGGTGATAATGGTAGTGATGATTATTGGCTATTGGCACCTGTGAAGAACTTGTAGGCACATGGCACAGAGAGGACCTAAGACCCAAATGGGCCAGTGAAGGGCAGATCCAGGCTGTGACCCCAGCCCCTTGACCCTGGCTTAGGTCAAGCACATCCCTGTTCAGAGTGGCTCACAGCCCAGGAGCAGAGCCTGAGCAGGTGGGGATTGAAAAAGGCACCCAGGGCTTGACTGTGCCCTGTGGCCCCGCTGGGGAGACAAGGCGCTCACCCAGAAACCACGAAATGAGGGTCCGCCTTTGGAAGCCTCCTTCCTGAGTGATTCGCCCGTCTAGGCACTTGTTCAGGCAGAGCTGATTCACAAGCCAGCGTGGGGCCCGAGACTCTGCATTTCTAACAGCCCCGCCAATGCTGTGCATGCCTGGCTGCACTGGGTGCAGGAGATCGGGCCCTGTGCACTCTGCTTGGCTTTTATTGATGACGCCTGTACTGGGGAGAGCAGTGTCCCCCCAAATCCACGTCCACCCAGAACCCGTGGATGTGACCTTACTTGGGAACAGGGCCTTTGCCGACGTGCTTAGTCGAGATGAGGTCACACAGGTGGCAGGTGGGCCCTAATCCAATGATTCATGTCTCATACGAAGAGGGTTAGGGTTAGATACACAGCCACACCGTCGTGTGAAGACGTGGCAGAGGCCAGCGTGATGCGACCACAGCCCAGGCACGCCTGGAGCCCCAGGAGCTGGAAGAGGCAGGAAGGACCCTCCACTGGGGCCTGCAGAGGAAGCCTGCTCTGTGAACACCCGCATCGCAGGTTTCTGGCCCCCAGAACGGTGAGGAGATACGTTTCCATTGTTTGAAGCACGAGTTTGTGGACATGAGTTAAGATGGCCCCAGGAAGCCACCCAAGGCCCCATGACTCTTCCCCTCATGACAGCCCAATGTGGGCCAGGGCCACTGACGCTGGGAGGGGACCCGGCACTTTGGACACCTCGGTCTCTGGTTGGCCTCCCAAGTTACTTCCTCTCTCCCCCCAGCAGACTTTGAGGAAGCTTCCAGGGAGCAGGGCTGGGTCTGAGTCCCCAGCCCAGGAAGGCTCCTGCCGTAGCAGTAGGGAGTGAAAACGAGTAAGAGGTTCCCTTGCTCGCTCCCCGGGGTGGGGCAGGGGGCGAGCTGCTTCCTTATATGGGGTGAGGGTAGAGGTGTGTCCTGGGGTCAGCTGGAGGCGTGGCTTAGGAGGTTTGCTCACCCCTTAGGTGGGGTTGAGTGCAGGGGGCGTGCTCGGTGCCCTGCTTTTGCTCCCAGCTCTTCAGAAGTGGCAGTTGGGTTTTCGGGCTTTTCGTATCTTGTCCATAGTTTGCCCCAGCTGGGCACACACACAGTTATTTTTAGTCCCTTACAGTTTCTTGGTATTTTGTGGCTCAAGGAGACGTTTGTCCAGGTGCCAGCACTGCCGCAAAGGGTCCCAGGTCCCAGCCTATCTCAAGGCCAGCCCTTCTCCGGTCATTCCAGCCTGGCCTGCCATGTGCCACCCTCTGTCTGGGCACCAGGGACCCCGAGGACCCACAGAGCTGGTGGCCCAGGCAGACAGATCAAATATAACCAAGAGTGACACGGTTCCTCGCTATCGTGAAAGATGCTGATACAACAGGGCCAGCCAGCCGAGGGGCTGGGGGCTGAAGGGTCGCTTCTGGGGTGGGTGGTGATCACGGAGTCTCGGAGCAGCTGACCTTTGAACCAGGACCGGGCCAGTGAGACCCAGGCCCGAGGACGATATGTGGGTACAGAAGGATTCATGCTTTCCCACGTGAGGATTTGAACGGTGCCCCAGCTCTGGCTCAGCCCTTCTGGAGCAGACGGGCCGGTTCCGTCCATTCCCAGCAGAGTGGCTGGGTGCTAGGACCCCTCACCCTGCCCGCTTGGCCTGGAGAGCATGTCCAGGTACGTGTGCCCAGCTGGAGTCATTGCCTGGGAGTGAGTCCCTGGTGAGAGAACAACTCATGCCCTCCTGTCTGCCCTTCCAGCTCACGATGGCTTTCACACCCCTGCCCCGGCCGGCTCCCCATCGCCTGTGAGGAGCCAGGTCTTCAGCCTTCTGAATGCCCCAGAGGGGCCACTCGGATAAGCCCCCAGGGGTGCCTGGCCCCCAGCCCGAGGCCTGAACTGGAAGGAAACTGCCCAGAGTGGACATTACCCCTCCAGGCCCGCCTCTGCCCTGGGGCTCCTGTGGGTGCTCATGTGAACGCCCCCTCGCCAGGCTCCTCTGGCTGCCTGGGATGGAGGCTGGGAGTACAGCTCTCGTAAGCCCCCCACCGCGGGCCACCAGGGACCACGGCCGCCTGTGTGCCCACCGCCCAGGCTTCTGGGAACGGAAGATGGAGCAAAGGGACGTGGAAACGGTAGTGCGGACTCCTTTCTCAGGACGTTTGAGACAAGAGAGCCATCTAAGTTCCTGCCAGACCCAAATCCGGCTTCAGTGACCCCCTCCAGGGGACCTCCCCTGCCACCAGGACTGAGGAAGCCTGGCATCCTCCCTACATCTTTCCCAGTATGGCCTCTTGCAACAAGTTCTGTAACGAAGCTTTATTGAGCACGTACTATATGTTATGGGTCCATTTTTTTTACGTTATCTCATTTTATTCTCATAGGAAATCTCCAGGGAGGATTTATTCCCCCTTCTTCTAGAAGTGCTAAAAATCTCAATAATTCTGCACCGAGGGAGTGGTGGCAAAGGGGGACCCGTCACATCAGCTCTGCATGGGTCCTGGAGAGCCAGAGCTGGAAGGGGGACCCCAGAAGCTGTCCTATAAAAACTGGGTCAGGAATCATCACCTTTCTAATTCCCTAAACGCCTCACTTGTGCTTCTCCCTGCACACCTAGTTCCTCTCCTCCCTGGCCCTGGAATGAGTTAAATCCTTCAGGACGTCACATACTTATGCTCCCCTCGTGCTCTTGGAGGCTTCGTTCTGGGGTGGGCCGGGGAGGGGGGACGACTCCAGCCTGGGCCGATGCAGGGCTCTCTGTGGTGTGGCAGCCGGGCTCAGCCTGGACCCCTTGCTGGTTGACCAGTTTTCCAGGACCGGAGGCCATGGAGCAGAAGGGAAGCGTCAGAAACACCAGGGGAGATGGCTGGCCCGTGCTGGTTTTGCAGAGGTTGAACAAGTCAGCTGGGTCTGAGGCCTCAGCTTCCCCAGCTGAGAAATGGGCGCACTTTCTACCCCAGGGCATTAACCTAGGAGCTTCAGGACGTCAAGCCCTTTGTCACCGCATCAGTGCTGGGTTTGGCCCCAGCAACAGCCCGGTTTTCAGCACTCATCAACAGATGGGGCGTTTTATTCCTGGAACACTCTTGGCAGAATTCAGAGCCAGATGCTATAACCTCAAGTTTTTTTTGAAAAAGCATCGGAACTGTTCCTACAGGCCTCCTACTTCACTGTGCCACATCATCAGACCACTTCCAAATTCCGGTTGACACAGAAATGATTCAAACTCTGAAAGAGGGAACATGCTGGCGTGTTAGAATAAAGGTTCATCTCTCCAGACTGCTGGAAGCGCTCAGACCTAGCATCCTGTCTACTCCCACTCCTTCCCTTCCTGTCTCTCTCCTTCTCTCCCTCTCTCTGTGTCTCTCTGTCTCTCCCTCCCTTCCCCATCCTCTGTCTCTCTGCCTCTCTCTCTCTATCCCCCGCTGTCCTATTTCCTGCACAGTTGAGAGCATTTCCCCAGATGGTTCTTTATCCAAATCTGCCCAAAGGTCACGTCCAAGCTGACCGTAGTCACCTTTGGGGATGTTTCCCTCAGCTTGGATCACCCCTGCTCAGCCTCCCACCCCCACCAGTGCAGCCTCAGAGGGGTGAGGGCCCCCCAGGCCCTGGGGGGGGATAGTGGGCTCCCAGATCCTCCCCGGGCTGCACTAGGGGAGGGGAGTGAGCTCTTTGAAGGGCGTGGGGCTCCTCCTTAACCTGCAGAGGCCGGCCCACATTTTCCTTATTAATCGTGAAGCAATAACTAGCCTCCCTCTGGCGTCTCCTTCCTAAAAGTCAGAGTCAGCCGGATGACAGATACTTCTCGAAGTATCAGCTGAGCTTTTGGGTTTCATAGAAGGCAGGACTTCAAACACACGGAGGGGATTAGTTAGATCAAGCAAGCCAGCCTCCTTCCAGGGACTTCCCCGGCGGGGCCTGTGCCGCCAGCCTGGGAGGCTGCGCGGTGGTCACGCTCGGGCCAGTGCGTGTTTCCTGGGCAAAGCGTCCCAGCCCTGTGGTCGCCAACCCGGGACCGACCCTGGCTGGTCCGGGAGGTGGGCGGCTGCCGTGCCATCCCAAGGGGGTCCCTTGCCTCAGTCTCCTTGTCCGTAAGGTGGGAATGTTAACAGTACGTTCCGCACGGGGTTGGTGAGGAGAGGATGGGAGGTCGCGCGCGTAGCAGGTACAGAGTACAGGCCAGCAGTTACTGCTGCCGTCACCTCCGTTATAACGTGGCTTCCAAAAGAGCAAGAGACGCAGCTCAGGCTGTGTGAGGACCCGGAAATTGTCCCTTAGAGACATCCCTTCAGGGACCGAAGACCCTCTCGTTCTCAGTAACCAACCCAGCAGTCTTTGCTTGGGAGAAGGGGACACTGTGACAAAGACCCCCACGTGGTGACGCTCCCAGGGAGAGGGCTGTCCGCGTCAGGATGGGAGTCGGGACAGAGGACCGGCATGACACCTTCACACCTTCACGGCCACGGTCGCCACCATCCGGGCCTCCTACGACCTCGCCATTGGAAACAGAACCTGCGGGAGCCACTGGGCCCGGCGGAGGAGAAGCGGGCCGTCCGGTCCTCGCTGGGCCGCATCCACCAGCATCAGGAGAGGCCCCGGGCTGAGAAACAGCGGCGGGAGCTCCGACTTGCACCTCGGGCAGGATGGGTTATTCACAACCAAACACGAGCGGGCGAGAGGCCAGGGCTGCCGGCGGTCGGGGAGCCCAGGACGGGAGGACGGAGAGGCGGACCACAGAGTCAGGTGAAGGCCGAGACGGAGGGAGGCTCCGGGGCCGCTCGGATCAGAGGAGGCCCCTGCAGAGGCTCGGGGTCTTGTCTGTAAAATAAAGGTCACGGTATCTGCTTCGGGGGACTGTTCTGGGCAGTAGAGGTAATGTGTGTGCACGTGAGAACGTGTGAGCGTGTGCGTGCGCACGGGTGTGTGTGCACAGATGAGCGTGTGTTGTGCATATGTGTGTATAAATCTCCTACTAAGTGCCAAGCATCCTACACAAACCATTGCTAATCCACCACCCATCCTGAAAGGCCAGTGTCATTGTCCCCATTTTAGAGCCAAGGAAACTGAGGTACAGAGAGGAATGGACCTGCCCAAGGTCACAGACATAGTAAGTGGGTATCAGCCCAGGCCTACCCGGCTCAGAGGTGCCCTATGGAGCCAAAACTCCAAAACTCCTCTTCAAATATCAGCCTCGGACATTCAGAGCCATCATATCCCCCAGAACACACTCCAAGGGCCTTCTCAACTACTCTCCTAGAACGGGGTTTGCACCCTTTCAGACCATCACTGGCTTCCCCCAAGTATCCGGCTCCTGTCGGTGTGCGTGGAAGGGGTGCTTCACCTCCACCATCCAGATGCTTGACCTCTGATAATATGGCCTGGGTACTATAGGGTGGACTGGAGAAGGACCAGAGAAGTACAGGCTGGTCTCCTCTTCTGTGGTGGTATCTGGAGCCCAAGTATGAGGTGTTGGGAGGATCAGGTGGAAATCCATTAAGCAGCAGCCTTCCCAGAGGGCGAGGGATCTGGGTACATGTAGGCACTCCACCAATGCCTGCTGAGGGAGAAGAAATGGCACAAACAGGCTGTGTGACCTTGAGCAAGTTACTCAACCTCTCTGTGCCTCAGTTTTCCTTTCTGTAGAGTGGGCTGTGGTGAGGATTAGACCAGACAGCATACACGGGCTCCCAGCACCCTGCCTGTGCTCCGTAGAGGACTGGCTTTTGCAGAGCCCCATGGTGCTCTGTCCTCTGCTTCTTCCACCCACCGAGGCCGGGGCCACGCAGCAAGGACCACACTGGGATCCTTTGCACCCCGTCGCTCTGAGCCGGTGTGATGACTCGTTACTTCTCTTTGGATTGTCGGTTCTGATTGGGGTGAAAAGGCTGTGGCCCAGCTAGGCGGAGCTGGCTGTCTGCAGCGCAGGCCTCCTGGAGTGGTCAGGTGGGAAGAAAGGCGAGGAGAAGCCAGAGAGCACAGGACGCAGACACCTGACCATGAATCATTCTGCAAAACAATTCTGCAAGGACTAGCGTGGGGGATGTGGGAGGGTCCAGGCTCCTGGCCGGCCTCCTCGTCCACCGGGGGGCCAGGTGGGATGACCCCCACCAACACCATCAACGAGCCATAGATTACACGTGATGACTGTGGGAATACTAACGCCGACGCCCAAATGCTCGTGGCCAGCGGGGCCCCGGGCAGGTGCCTGGTCACAGGGCAGCCCAGCGGGGGCAGGGGAGGGACCGTGGGGCCCGCTGTGCAGGTGGGAACAGAGGCCCGCAGGGGAAGCGGTGGGCACCTGGGGGACGGGCCAGACTAAGGTGGTTTCCCGCCCCTCCCTCTCCCCCCTCCCCAGCGTCTTCGGTCACATCAGCTTCCGCTCGGACTGGGAGCTGGTCAAGGTGGACTTCCGGCCCTGGTTCTCCAGGCAGTGCAGCGAGGAAGACTACAGCTCCTGGAACCTCACCAACCTGCAGGTGGGCCTGGCCGCAGGCCAGGGGTGGGCACCGTGCAGGGCCCCCTCTGCCAAATTCCCCGTCCTGCGAGACCGAGGGCCTCCCTCAGATGCCCAGTCCTTCTTTGCGGTGTTCCGTACCCCTCTGGGGCCTGGGGCTGCCTGGGCCAGAGTCTGCAGTCATACTCAGGGGAACAGGTGCACAGGGCCCCAGCCAGCCTGGAGACAGGCGTGCTCAGGGTCCAGGAGTTTTCAGATCGAGGGAAGGTAACAGGGCACGTGTATCATATATTAGGTAACATCCCAGTGGGTCTGGGGCAGCCCCACCCCATAATCTCAAACACATACATGTTTCTACAGCAAAATGTGTCATATTCACACAGAGAGGAATAAATGAGGACTCGAAATGGCCTCCCAGTGCAGTTCAGAGCAGGTGGTGTGGCCACAGGACAGGATTTCAGAGCGAGGGGGGCTCTGGAATTGCTGGGGGGACCCTGCACCACGGCTCCCGTTCACACAGGTGTGGCCTCTTCTGAGCATTGGCTGAGGACCTACTGTGTGTCCTGGAGGCTGCGGCTCACCCCAGCTGCACAGGGCCCACCTGGCACCCTCAGGCCTGAGAAGTGAATGCAAGGGGCCTCTTCCACCAGCCCTGCCACCCCTCAGGGCCCTGTACACAGAGCCTGTACACAGTGGGAGCTCAGTGAATGCTAGGGCGGGTGGGCTGGGAGCCAGGCTGCCCTAGGTTGGCCTCAGGCACGGACACCCCTCCCCCGGGGCCCGGTTTCCCGGCCCCTACGGCTGGCCGGCGAGTGAGGAACCGGCAGCAGTAGCGGTGGGAGCCCATGCAGAGCGGCCCCTCACCCTGGCCTTCCTGCACAGGGCGACCGCTGCGTCCTGGGCCAGCAGAGGAGTTTCCGGAGGAGGAAGCCTACGTCCTGGTGCATCAAGGGTCGGAGCTTCACGGCGGCGCTCACGGCCCGTGTGTGCCAGTGCCGTGACTCGGACTTCCTCTGGTGAGGGTCCTGCTCTGCCCCGGGCCCCTGGGGCTGCTTGAGTAGCCTGGTGACCCGGCAGCCGCTGTCCCCGCAGGTGATGCCGGGGGAGGGCTCGTCACCCTCCATCACTTCCCCCTACGCTGTGCCTTAGGACCCAGCCACCGGGTCCAGCCCGCATCAAAGAACTCGTGGGCCTCATTTCCAAACCTGTGCACGTGGCGCTGCTCACAGGTGGGAGGGGAAACTGAGGAACAGGGAGGGCATCCCCAGGGGCCGGCTGTACCACCCAGCCCCTTCCCCTCTGTCCAGAGACTCTGCCGAAAGCCCCCTGACCACTCCCCTGCCTCCGCTCAAGGACTCCCGTGGCCGCCTGCTGCCCACAGGAGGATGTGCGAGCTCTGGAACCTGCCTCCCTCCCCAGCCATCCTTACCCCTCTCCGTCAGCCACCTTCACCATTGTCTCCCTGCCTGCAGTGCCCTTCGCCCCCTCTTCCCCTGACTGCCTCTTGATCTTCCACTGAGATTCAGCCCACCTCCTCCAGGCAGCCCTCCAGGACAACCAGGCTGGGCTCAGTGCTCTCCTGTGATTCGCTGGAACCCCCTTTGCATCCCTTCTCACCTGGAACGTAACTGTCGGCCTTCAGTCCTGTCTTCCCTCTGGGACAGGGCCCCGTGGATCCGCCTCTGCGTCCTCAGCATGAGGCCCCTGACCCCCGCTGTCTCCTGACGTCCGTTTTTCCCTCCTCCCAGTGACTATGGATTTGAGCGCACCCCCTCCTCCGAGTCCGACGCCGACAAGTGCTTTGCTAACTTCTGGTTTAACCCCCTGTCCCCGCCTGACGACTGTGTCCTGGGCCAGACCTACACCAGCAGTCTCGGGTGAGTAGCATGGGGCAGAACCAGGTGGCCCCTTGCTTTCCTGCCTGGTGCCCATGGCTCCCCGCATGGAGTCAGGGAAAGAGAAGTCGGGCTGGACGCCCTGTGTGCCGGGGTTCCTGAGAGCCACCCCAGGCACTGAGCCCTCGGGGCCCTCCAAGCAGAGCCCATGTGGGTCAGCGTCAGGGAGAAGAGGTGCCTTGAGCTGGCTCCGAACAGAGAACAGCAGGCAGAGAAGGTCCAAGGGCTTTGTAGCTCACACCTGCTGCAGAGGCTGAGCCCTTCCAGAGAAGTCACACTCCTGGCCTGGTCTTTCTGAGCCCCTGCAGTGCTGGGACCCTTCTGCATTTACCAACGCTGAGTGAGGCAGGCCTGAGCTGGGCCAGAGGTGCTCACACTCCCTTTAGGTCTCAGCTTGAATGATGCCTCCTCCAGGAGGGCCTCCCTGACTCACCCTGGGCCCTGAGCTTACCCTGTGAGGGCACATATCCCAGTTATTGTCACACTCACCCAGTCGTTCCCCCCGACTGGACGGTAAGCTCCACGACACATAGCGGGTCCCTCAGTGTGTGGTGTGGTGGACACACGCTGTACGTGAAGGTTAAGTGCTCCACAGGTGTGAGCCGTTATGACACTCTTCCTCCACCAGAGGCTGACCACGTTGCGTGCCAAGGATGAACGTCATATAAAAATGTTAGGTGTGTAAAGGCTGTGAACCTGCCGGTCCAGAGGCCCTAAATGAGCTTTATCTGAAAGTCTCTGCTTCCCTTTGGGGAAGTTTTGACAGGGAGTAAACCGCCTATGGACTTATTAGAAAATCCTCATTACTGCCCCTGGGGACGGGGAAGGGCAAAGCCCGAGAAGAAAGCAGCTGAAGCAGAAAAGCAGGCTTGGACCTCAGCGGCTAAATCCCATCACCCATCCATCCATCGAGTCATCCATCCGTTTATTCCTCCATCCGTCCATCATCCAGTCATTCGTCCACCCACCCATCCCTCATCCATCTATCCATCTATCCATCCATCCATCCATCCCTCTGTTTATTCTTCCCCTCACTCATCCATCATCCGTCCATCCTCCCATCCCTCCAACCGTTCATCCATCCATCATCCGTCTATCACCCATCCCTCCCTCCCTCCCTCCCTCAGGGAGCCACAGCAGCTGCTCCAGGGCACCCACCAGGGCTCGGCAAGCAGGAACTCTCGTCTGAAACGGCAGAGCCAGGACTCATATCCAGGGCAGAGGGTTTCATTTCATACCACCTGCACACTCCGGGTGCCAAGGGGCCGTGGCTGGGTAGCTCGTAGGGAGCGTATTTTCTTCCAAACTAATCACATGCGTCTTTGCACGATAAACTTCAGCGGCAGAGCCGTGAGGGCAGGCGGGGCACCAGGCACAGGGGGTGGGCAGATCCAGCCACTTCGGCAGTGATGTGAGTTTTGCAGACCCAGAATCCCGGTGTCGCCCGAGGGAGCATCACAAGTGGCAAGTCTGAAGATGCCACCCGAGCAGTGGTTTTCCCGTCGCCTCCTAAACGTTCACTAGAGCCCATCGGGCTCTGCCCACCAGCCCCTCCCCACTCTCATCCCACACCTGCTGCCCACTCTGGGCTTTGGCTCCCCCACCCCACCACCACAGGGCCTTTGCACATGCTGTTCCCGCTGGCCAGGATGCTCTTCCCTCTCCTGTTCACCCTTCTGGTCCTAGCTGAAAGCCCCTTTCTCAGGGACCAGATTCCCAGGTGCTGCCCCTCCCCAGCACCTGTCCCAGTTGCGATGTTGCCTTGATGTGGGGGGTGGTTTGGTGAGGGCTCCCTCCCTCACTAGACAGTCCTCTCTGCAACGGCAGGGCTGTGAGTGATGACCTCGCACCCCAGCACCTGGCACGTAGCAGATGCTCAGTAAATTCGTGTTGTGTGAATGAGCTGGTGAATCAGGTGTCGTCTGGTCCCACTCTCTTGACGTAATAGGGAGAGGAGACCCCTGGGAGCATGTTTGCTCACTGCCATGTGGCGCATCAGCGGTAAGGCCCGGCCCCTCCTGGGCACTCTGTCCTCCCGGGACCGTATTTCCCAGCAAAGCCACAAAATTCCGACTGACTCCTTCAATCCTCCCCTCAGCAACAACAACAGCTGTTACCATTATTGTAAGAATACGAGCGGACCAAGGAAACGTCCAGTGACGGAAGCAGGTCCTGCCATTACTGGTCATTCCCTCCCCTGAGCCTCAGTTTTCCCATCTCCAAAATGGGGCAGAAATAGCAAACAGGTGGAGTCGGGAAAAGGGAGGGAGTTGAAGAATGGAGTTCGCCAAGGCAAGAGCCACCTCTCGGCAAGCAGGTCCGGCGGGGCAGTAGGGCCCGCCCCACCCCCGCCTGTCTGACTCGGTGTCTGGCCGCAGGTACCGGAAGGTGGTGTCCAACGTGTGCGAGGGCGGCGTGGACCCGCAGCAGAGCCCGGCGCAGCTGCAGTGCCCCCTCCTGCCGCCGCGGGGCCTGCAGGTCAGCATCCTCGGCGAGGCGGTGTCCGTGCGGCCCGGGGAGGACGTGCTGTTCGTGGTACGGCAGGAACAGGTGAGGCGCCGCTTCAACCGGGCACACGGGGCACCGGGCGGCGCTCTCTCCGCCTCCACGTCGGTTAGGGCAGTGTCTTTGGACCAGCGGTTTCCGAACTGCGGGAGGGGAGAGTGGGCCGGGGGCCCCTTCCCAGGGGCCCCTTCCCAGGTCCAGGCCAGCACTGAAACAATGAAACAGAAAAGTCGGAAGAGAGGGCAGAGGCAGGGAGGGAACGGAGCAGCGTGCAGCGAGCACAGGCCCAGGGGGGGCGTGGCTTCAAACATCTCTGTGTCTGTGTGTTCACCGCGCGGTGACGTCAGATTTCTGCCTTCCTGTGGGCGCCGTAAAACTTTTTGAAACTCTCATTATACTGAGTTAGTTAATTTTGGAATCATAAGAAAAGCAGGAAGTTTTTTAAAAAAATACTGTAAAAATAAATGCGATGATGCAAACAAAAAACCCACCGTTAGTTATAATCTCATAGCCAAAGACAAATTCCGTAATAGATGATAGATAGATGGATAGGTAAATGGAGAGACAGATATCGTTGATAAACAGATATAGATAGATGAGAAATTGATTGATAGATAATGGATAGACATAGATACAAATACAGATGGATGGATATAGAAATATTTTGTGTCTGTATATATATATATATATATACACACATATATACATACACACAAAAATATGTATACACATACCTATATATAAATATATAAATTTCCTCCCCACCTCCTAGTCTTTCTTTTTTTTCTTTAGTACAAGTGTTACATTTTTTTCTGATTTTAGAAACAGTATATACTCACTGTAGAACGTTGGAAAACCACATTAAAAACATAAGAATATATCACCAAACATCCTGGGCTCCTAAGGTAGCCACTGTTGGTTTTTTTATTTCCTTCTAGTCTATCTAAACTAATATGCAGCATGCTTATTATTCTGATTATAGAAGTAACAAATGCTCATTGTAGAAAAACGTGCAGGAAATTCAAAATGACAGAAAAGCACAAAGGGGACGTCAGAACCCTCTGTTCCCACCCCAGGGTCCCAGCCTCTCCCGGCGCACGGCTCTCTTGTGCATTTGGGTCTTCGATTAACTGATATGTAGCGTGAAATGAGTGCGACTTTGTAACTGTGTGTGCTTCGTTTAGAAGATGTCCTTCAAAATGTGCCCAGGTGGGGCAGGGTGATGCTGACAGAGGTCTTTGATGCTGGAAAGCGGGGGCTCTGGTCCAGAGCAAAGAGCGGTACTCGTGGGCACCCGTGTGTCATCCCTCCCCGTGCCTAAGGGCTGTGCTGCCATCAGCCGGCTTTGTAGCTGGGGATACCCAGCCTCAGACAGAGGCAGCCACTCACCTGAGGCCACACAGTAACAGTGCCGTTGGGTCCAGGCCTGGGGCTCCGTGTGGACTGCGCCTGGTCCACGGCCCCCAGAAATGAGCTGATCCTGGGGTGGCCTCCCCTTCCCGCCTGTCCCCGTCCCCGTGATGACTGAGCCTGGTCCCGAGAGTAACGCTGCAGCCGCGGGCAGCCCTGGGGTGGTGGGGGGCTCTGTTCACAGCAGAGGAGGATGCAGCCCCCTGCCCGGCTTGGGACCACCCAGACCCTCAGAGGGGACCCAGCTGCCTCCCGGAGCTCCAGGACAGATTTGCAAGAAAAACGGCTGCCTGCTGCCCCCTAGAGCCTGGAGTCCCAGCAGCTAAGTCACACCTGCGGTGCTCCATCCAGAGCCAGGACAGGATACGCCTGGCAGCGCACCGGGCGGGCTGGCACTCTCCGCTGCAGCAGGGGGCTGGAGTGAGGGGGCAACAGAAAGATGCTCTTGGGAACGTGAAATCTATAGCCATTCTGGAAGAGTCGGTCGTTTCTTTAAAAGCTAAACATACTACGCTCCTGAGAAATAAAGACTTAACATTCACCGGGAAACCTGTGCATCAAGGTTCATAGCAGCTTTATTCCTAACAGTCAGAATCCGCAGACAACCAGATGTCCTGGATGGACAAGCAGATAACACGTGGTGGCACGTCCATCCCGTGGGTGGGACCCCGAAATAAAAAGGAACAGACTACACACCACAAGCTGGGGGAATCTCCGGAGAGCTCTACTGAATGCGAAAGCTAATCCCAATGACTCCGTGCTTTCTGGTTTCATGTATAGAACATCCTCAAGATGACAAAATTATAGAAATGGAGAACAGGTTCTAATCCCACGGAGTCAGGGATGTGATGGAAGGGCGGGTGTGACTGTGACAGGGCGGCAGGAGGGACCCCAGTGGATTCCCTATTTGTGGTAGTGATGTTTTGCGGGATGTTAGCACAGGGGGAACTGGGTACCAGGGACCTGGGGCTCTCTGTGTTATCCGCTACAATTACATGTGAATTGGCAGTGGCTCAGCGTGAAGCATCTGAATGTTTTTGAAGCACTCAGTAATTAACACACACACACATCTGCCTGGAAACACCACGGTGTGGGGGGCGGGTGTTGCAGTGACGTCACCGTTTTTCCTTTCTAGCTCCTTCGCTTTGCCTTTTGTATTCTCTCCTTGTCCTACGTGGATACTGTATTACTTTCCTGATTATGACGAGGTGTTCTAAACAGGGAAATGTGCTAATAGTTAAACTTGCACCTGTCTTAGCTGCTTGCGGGCAGGACTCAGGGTCCCCAGGAGGGGGTGGCACCTGCCCATCAAAGCCGCAGGTCCCGACTCAGCCAGAAGCACCTTCCTCTCCCAGGATGCAATACAGGAAACCCCTCCCTCTCGGAACAAATCGGACTTGAGACACCCAGCCCCCATGAGGCTGCCCTTAAACGGAGAAAGCACCGGCCCGTGGGCCAGCCTGCAGGTTCTGGGCTCACAGAGCCTCAGTCTCCCAACCTATAAAATGGGAATAATAGAACGTACTTGTATAAGGTCCCTGAGGCCGTCACAACAGTGGCCACGAACTGGGTGGCTTGAAAGAACACATATTTCTCCTCTCACAGTTCTGGGGGCTAGAAGCCCCAAATCAAAGTGTCAGCAGGGCTGCGCTCCCTCTGGAGGGTCCTTCCTTGTCTCTGCAGCTTCTGGGGGCTCCAGGTACCCCTGGGCTGTGGCCGCATTTCCTCCTGTCTTCACATAGCTTCCCCTGTGTCTCAAATCCCCTTCCTTTTTCTTATAAAGACCCCAGTCATTGGGGTCCTGTTGTAATCCGGTGTGACCTCATCTTAACTAATTAAATCTGTAACACCCTATTTCCAAATAAGGTACATTCTGAGGTTTCAAGTGGGCTGAATTGGAGCGGGGGCAGGGGTGGACACTAGTCAACCTACTACACCATATTTGTGAAGAAAATTAGATGAACATAATTTACTTAAAAGTATCCTATCGAGTTTTAAGGTTTGGCAGGTGGAAGATAAGAGGATTGCTAAACAGTGATGATCTTCTTCGTTCTTGATCACTAGGAAATGGTTTTCTGGGTGTTTCTGCAGCAGGGGGAGGGGTGGCAGGAACGGACGATGCGGGATGGGGGGAGGGAGGGAGAACATGAGACTGAATATGAGAACTTCTTGCCAGAAAGTTGAAAAAGTTATTGTTCCCTTCACTCAATTTCCTCCCCACGCCTCTATGAGGAAAATACGGTTATTGGAAGGATAAGGCTTGTGGCGGGGAGTATATGGGTGATTGGACAGCTTGTGTGGGTGGGGAAACACCTGGAAGAGGCAGCAGTGGGTGGGAGCCCCTTCCTGCACAGAGCCCGTGCATACGAGCATCACTCCTGGCACCGCATAGAGTGAGAGAAAAGAAAAATGCAGGAATCGCAGCATCAGAGAGGGAAAAGTAATGTTTTCTTAACTTCCTGGGAGACTAAGGGTCTTCCTACACACACATATCTTCCTAGACATGTTACTGAAACTGTCCAGCAGTGTGCTAGGCCCCTTCCCGCCCTCCCGGCTCCTGGCTGAGGCCTCGGTGGGCCTCCCTGGCCCCTATCCCCACCCCTGCACTGCCTCCCTGCCCTCGCCCATCAGCCCTGACCCCTCTCCCTCTCTGCAGCTGCGTGATCTTTCTAATGCAAACCTGGCCCTGGCCCCTGCTTCCACCCACCTCCTACAGCTCTCAGCCCAGCCCTCCGGGCTGGGAGCCCCAAGGGCAGAACAGATCTGGTTCCCTGGGGTCCCCAGGCCACTCACTTTGAGGAAAGGAGTGAGGGAAAGAACGATTGAATGAATGAGTGAATGCCTCATCGCTGGCCCCCAGCTTTGCACCCACTCCTAAGTGGCCCTGTGGTGCTTCCTGCAGGGCGATGTCCTGACCACCAAGTACCAGGTGGACCTGGGGGACGGCTTCAAGGCCATGTACGTGAACCTCACGTTGACCGGGGAGCCCATCCGGCACCGCTATGAGAACCCTGGCGTCTACCGCGTGTCCGTCAGGGCGGAGAACATGGCAGGACATGACGAAGCCGTGCTGTTTGTCCAGGTCAACTGTAAGTCCATCGTCCCTTTGAGGCCAAGTGTCTCTCCCTGTGACAGAGACCAGGTTCTTGGGGAAGCACGGGGAGCCCAAGGGCAGGGAGGCAGGCAGGCTGGGCTCGAGTCCACACCCATGGTGGTCTGTGCAGCAGTGGGGATAGTGGTGATGGTGATGGTGATTATGATGGTAGTGGTGGTGATGGTGATGGTGGTGGTGATGGTGGTGATGGTGATGGTGGTGGTGGTGATGGTGGTGGTGATGGTGGTGATGATGGTGGTGGTGATGGTGGTGATGGCGGTGGTGATGGTGGTGGTGATGGCGGTGGTGGTGATGGTGGTGGTGATGGTGGTGGTGATGGCGGTGGTGGTGATGGTGGTGGTGGTGGTGGTGGTGATGAGGTTGATTGTGACGGTGACTGATAGCAGCCTGTGCCATGGCCAGTGCCCTGATGCCCTCTAACCTCTAACCCTTTTCTGGCCCCTGCAGCCCCCCTGCAGGCACTCTACCTCGAAGTGGTTCCTATCATTGGCATCAACCAGGAGGTGACCCTCACAGCTGTGCTGCTGCCCTTGAACCCCAACCTCACCGTCTTCTACTGGTGGATTGGTCACAGCCTGCAGGTATGCTGGCCCCAGGCCCCTGGCAGCCCCTCCTTCCCACAGGCTCCCATCTGGGATGGAGAGTGGGGCAGGCCCCACCCTCCATACTGGGCAGGACACAGTGTGTGACACCATGGAGGTGAGGAAAACACACACCGACTCTTCCTTCACCCTGAGCATCTGTTCGGGGTCCGGCCATGTCTGAGTGTGGTGGACGGGGGATGAATCGGGTCAGACCCTGCCTTTTCCTAGGGAAAGATGTGGGAACATAGTAGGTGACCTAAGTTAGTGTGTGACAGGTGTCACAGGAAGGAGACAGGTGATGCGTCTGAAAGTTCCAGAAGAGATCAGGCCATTTCTAGTTATAGCATGGGAGTAGTCAGGGAAGCCTTCATGGAGGAGGGGGTCCCTGGGGCTGGACCCAACCTCAGAAGCCTCACCCAGGGCTGTGGGTTGTATCCTGTGGGCAGTGGGGAGCCAAGGGCAGATGCCTGGTAGGAGAGCCTGAGGGCCTCTGCAGGTGAAGCTGCCCACCCTTAGGCCGGGGGGGGGGGCCTCGAGACCCAAAGGGGGATCCTTCATTTATTCAGCAAACGACAGCCCTTCACCGCCAAGCAGAGAGCCCCAAACAATGGCTGAGGTCCCAGACCAGGAGGGGCCCTGGGCTCCAGACCGTGTTTCCCTGGCATGGGGAGGGTCGAGGAAGGGGCTTGGGCTCCGGGCTCGAATGGCGATTCAGCCCCTTGCAGCCGAGCTCTTGGGGCCGGTTGCTACACCTCCCCAAGCCTCTGCCTCCCCGTCTACAAGGTCCGAGGCAATAGTGAGGCCCAATCGGATGTGTGTGCCCACCCCACAGGGTGCGTGCTGAGCTGGCCGCTGGGGTCCAAGGATGAAGGTCCCAGAGCCCAGCTGAGTGTGGAGGGGGTGAGAAGGTGAAAGGGATCAGGGTGGAGGCCCTGCCTAGCAGCCACCATGCGCCTTCGACACCATCCACGGAGGGGGCCTCGGAGCCTCTGGAGGGAAGGGGCACTGGGAGACGGTGTCTGTGCTGGGGAGCTCAGGACCGGGCGTCTCTGGGGGGCCCTCTCCTTACCCCCCGGGGGCTCTCAGTGCAGCCCTGGCCGCACACCGGGGCCAGCTCTCCGGCCCAGCCCTGACCCCCGCTCGTGCCCGCAGCCCCTGCTGTCCCTGGAGAACTCTGTGACAACGCGGTTTGGAGACACAGGGGACGTGCGCGTGACGGTGCAGGCTGCCTGTGGGACCTCCGTGCTGCAGGACTCCAAGGTGGTCCGCGTGCTGGGTGAGTTTCCCCCCTCCCGCCCCCCGGGACAGGCAGCACAGCTCCTCCTTTTCAGGAGCTCAGGGTCGGGGGCAGGCGGTGTACATGCCACCGATGTCCTGGTCATCCCAGGCAGGGCTCAGCGGGGCAGAGGGGCCTCCGTTTCCCCATCTGTAAAATAAATACCGACAACTCCTACGTCCATGGCGTTCACAGGCTCCACGTGGCACAAATGAGGACGCGGCTGACGGGCTTGACACGGTCCCCCAGCAGCAGCAGAGCTGGGATCGGGCTCCGGGTCTGCCTGCCCACCGGGTGCCTGTCCTCAGCACCCCCGTTATCTGAGGATCATCACGTGATTGTATCACTTTTGTTGAGAGTCCTGCTCTGAATCCGTGTCCCATTTATTGGCTCACTGGGGGCTCTGAGCCCCCCAGGAGACATTTACGATAGAAAATTAGTCCTAAGAATGGAAGAGACTCCCCCCCCCGGCACCATGTTGCCCTCATCACCACACTGATAAACCCTCCTTTTGCTTTAAGAACAGCCTGTCCTGTGGACAGCAGCCATCAGTTAAATATTTAGGGAACTGCCCTCAGCCATTCCTTCATTCACGAGCATGTGGGCAGCAGGCCCTGAGCCCAGAGCCTTGAAAGTCATCTCCACCTGCACTGCATGCTCACACTTCACAAGGCACTCGTCCCTTGAGCTCTCCTCGCCCCTGCAAAACCTCCTCCCATTTTACAAGTCAAGAAACCAAGGCTCGGGAGGTAAGCGGAGAGATTGCCGTCCACTCTGAGACTCCTGGTGCCGAGTCTTTTTTTTTTTTTACCACCTGCTGCTTGTGGCTCTAGAATAGGTTTCTGAGTTGCAGACCCTGGGAAATGTGAGAGACAGAGAAGGTGGGGGCTCTGCTCTCCAGGGACTCTTATTCTGGTGGGGGAACCAGCCCAGTCAAAGTCCATGGATCCCTGGGGGACGAGAAGTCAACGTCGTAGGGTGTGTATGTCCTCGTGAGTTGATGGGGCAAATCACACAGCAGGCTTGGCCCTCCCTCCGGGGCAGCACTGCTGTCCTCGTCATTGTCACCTTTGTTGTTGTTGTTTTATTATTAAATGGCAGCCGGTGTAGTGGGCCCCGCCCGGGACAGCTGCTGGCACATACACTGGGAAGAATCTTGTTTTCTGAAAGTGGGCCGCAGGATCCACACCCAGGGCCGGCCCTGGATCATCCAGGGGGTGTGGCCACCATCCTCAGAGGAAGCGGGGCCGGGCGCCCAGGACTGACCCACTCTCCCATCTCTGCCTCTTTCCAGATCAATTTCAGGTCATGCCTCTGCAGTTTTCCAAGGACCTGGACGCTCACAACCCCAACACCCCCGAGTGGAGGGAGGACATTGGCCTCGTGGTGTCCCGGCTCCTCTCCAAGGTGCCCCCAGCCCACCACTGGCAAAACCACCTGCCCACCTCTGGGTTGTGGGTGCCCCAGAGAAGCGGGGGCTGTGGAGCCCCCAGGAGAGGGCAGGCGGGCTGCCCTGCAGTCCTGATGCTCTGTCCTTCACATCGGCTGACAGTGGTGCTTGGAAGCCATGTAGGGTCCTCTTACCTGGCCCTGGGGGACATGCAGCCAGACTGTCACCTTGCAGAGGAGGGACAGGACTGCATCTTCCGTGCACATCTAGTGAGCACCAGCTGTTTGCACAAGACACAGCTGCTGTCCTACAACAGAATCTCTTTAAAGGGATTTTCATTTACTCACTACGTTTCTCTTCTGGGCTGGACACTGGAGACAGAGAGATGAGTCAGTGTGATGGCTGCCCTCAGGGAGGTCACAGAAAGCAAAGGCAGTGCATCAGGGTGGGCGTAGGGCACTCGAGGCCCTTGGGCCCCCAGTGGGAGAAAACCCAGCCCTCTAGAGTCAGCCAAGCCTGTCACAGACTGAGGCCCACCCTGGCCATGCCTCCCTTTGGCCCATTAATAATTCGGGTAATATTGTCCTGGGTGTTGAAGGATGAATAGGAGTTTGCCAGATGAACATGCATGGAGTGGGACTTTCAGGAGACAGAGCTTTGTGGGTTGAGGGAGTTGCATGGCCAGGAGCCCTGACATTTGGGAGGACAGTACCCAGGGAGGGGCCTGCTCACCTGGGCATGGTGGGAGGAATGAGCTGAAGGGGGCAGGCCTGGCTGAGCGGAGGCCGGGGTGGTGGCCACAGGCTGAGGGACCAGGAGCGCTGGGCTGCAGTAGGTAGAGGGCAGTGCCGTCATTTGCTGGGGCCATGACTCCAGGTGTACAGGGGTCAGGAATGGCCAAGACTCAGGCCACTCAGGGAGGGAGGGTATTCCTGGGCCCCTGGAGTGTGGCAGGGGACAGAGGAGGCCGGTGGATCAGAGTGGCCGTCTGTGTCCCCGCAGGAGACCAGCATCCCCGAGGAGCTGCTGGTGACCGTTGTAAAGCCGGGGCTGCCCACCTTGGCTGACCTGCACGTGCTTCTGCCCCCTGCCAGGCCCACGAGGAAGAGGAGCCTCACAAGTGACAAGGTATCTCCTGCGGCCACTGGGCCGGGTCCTCCCCATGCCGCCGAGGGTTTGGTGGTGATTCCCGGCAAGCACGGGGACCTCAGCCTCCCGTCATGGCGTAAAGGCTTATCTCTCACCAATCACTGTCCCTCCTCCCCCTTGTGGCTACCCCAAGGTCACACTGGAGGGGGAGTGGGGGGGACCAGGGCATTGGGCAGGACCACCCCTCAGGGGGACGCTCCACTTTCACTCCCATTTCATTGGCTAGAGCTGGTCACACTGCCCCAGCCTCACTGCGAGGGGTGAGCACCGGTCAGGGGATCCTGGGCAACAGTTTCAGAGCATCGAACTAGGACAGGGAATCAAAAGATGAATCGGGGAGGGGGGACTTCCCTCATGGTCCAGCGGTTAAGACTTCACCTTCCAATGCAGGGGTTGGGGGTTTGATTTCTGGTCGGGGAGTTAAGATCCCACATGCCTCACGGCCAAAAAGCCAAAACATAAAACAGAAGCAACATTGTAACAAATTCAATAAAGACTTTAAAAATGGTCCTCATCAAAAAAGGAAAAAGATGAATGGGAAGAACTTCACGCCGTCTAGGGCGGCTGTAATTCCGTACCAAGCAGACAGCAATGAGTGTGGACGAGGAGACGGAGAAACTGACCCCTCATTCACTGCTGGGGGGAGTGGAAAATGGTGCAGCCACCGCGGAAACAGTCTGGTGGTTCTTTAAACAGTTAAACACGGAGTTACCGAACGAGGCAGCAGCCCCACCCCCGGGCGTGTGCCACAGAGAACTGAAAATGTATGTCCACACACACACGTGTGTGTCTGAATGTTCACAGCCCCGAAGTGGAAACAACCCAAATGTCCACCCGCAGAGGAGTGGATGAGCAGAAGGTGGGCCATCCACACAGTGGAATATTATCCAGCCATCAAAAGGGGTGAGATTCTGATCCAGGCTGCAACTTGGATGAACGCTGGAGACATGATGTAAAGTGAAAGAAGATGGTCACGGAAAGCCACAGACTGTGTGATTCCACGTATACGGAACGTCCAGGATAGGTGAATTCACAGAGACAGAGCGTTGCTGGGGGCTGGGGGCTGGGGGCTGGGGGCTGGGGAGTGACTGCTCACGGTTTTAGGGGTTTCCTTTGGGAGGAAGAAGATGTTCTGGAATTAGATAGTGGTGGTGGGCATGACTGTGAATATGCTAAAACAACACTGAATTGTACACTTGAAGAAAGGAAATGGCATCTCAAGAAAAGATGACTCAGAACCGCAGCCGAGCTCTGAGCTAATCGAGAAGACAGGTGCTCACGCAGATGGTCTGGGAAGAGCGACCTGCACGGAGGCACGGAGACAGCAAGACCAGCAGGACCCCTGTGGGCGGGTGGCAGCGTCCCATTTCACAGACGAGGGAAGTGAGGCTCAGTGAGGGCCCCGCCAGGAAGCACAGCGCGGGCGTGGAGCCCCACTGTCACTCTGGCTGCCAAACTGCTCGAGCCACTCCCGGGCGGCCTCCTGGTGGACCTGTGCCTGTGCCAGCCTGACCCACAGCCCATCCCAAAGGGCGTCCGCATCCGCACCTGGGGGCTCCCGGCCAAGCCCCCAGCCCCCGCTGATGCGGTGTCTCTGGAGGTGGGTCAGTGGCGGGTTGAGAGGCATCGACCCACTTCTCAGACGAGGAGCTGAGGGCAGAGGGGAAGGCTGCGGGGGTCCCGGGTGCCAGCACGGGGCTCGGGGGCTGCACCCACCCGGGGCGCTTCCGAGTGAGGGCTGGAAGGGAAGGAGGTGAGAGACGGGGGGACCCCACCCCCATCGTCCTGAGCGCTCAGAGTCTGCCACGTGCCCGAAGTCAGCGAGCAAACTTAGCCACGCGCCACGGCCACGGACAGCAGCCTTGCCTTTCTGCGTGCGGAGCATGGGGCCCAGGGCGCCACCCCCATGCTCCTATGATTCCTCACGTTGACCTGAGAACGGAAAGGTGCAGCGACCCCTCCAGGCCATGAGGTCAAGGGGCAGAACCAGGTGTCTTCCCGGACCCTTCAGGTCTGGGGCTGTTGGCCTGTCGTTTACACAGTTCCCGACTCAGGACCCTCGTTCCGTGAGCAGGGAACGGGCCTCGTGGAGTCCCGGGTGCTGAAACGCCGCTCAGGGAAGCAGCCAGCAGAGTCCCCAGGGTATATCCCCCCAAGGCCCAGGGAGCAGAGCCACGGGGACCCCATCCCTGAGAGGGACCCCTCCCCCAACACATCTGCACCCACCTGTGCAGAGGGTGACACCTGACACCCACGTGGGCTGAGTGGTTCCCTTCTGAACACCAGGAAAACTCCCCACTCCTGAACTGCCAAACCAGCTGGGCGCCCCAGAGGCCAGCTGCCTCCTCCCCCGCACCATGATCCAGCAACATCACCTCCTGGGGTTTCTCTGCCTCAGGTGTGGGCTCACTCGCCTGCCTGGGTCACCTCTCCTGTCCCTGTCTTGTCTTCTTCCTGGTCTTCCACGTCCAAGAAGCCTCCCCTGATTACTTCTGGGGTTGGGGGCCTCCTGGAGCATCCCTGGGTCTCCCCAACTTTACCACACTCCATGGTCCTGACTAAAACTAGAGCTCTGTGAGGGCAGGGCCACATTTGGGTCACCTTGTGTCCCATTGTAGGTTCTTGGTGAGAGTTCATTGGTGGCTAGTATTCCCATTTTACAGAGGAGGCGACTGAGGCCTGGAGAGGCTGAGTGGCCCTCCCCCAGCCCCATGGCTCTGGAGGGTCCGGGCGGACATCTGCCCGGCTCTCCCGCTTCCTCTGCTGGGTCCCCGAGGACCCCCTCACTCCCCGCTCTCTTATTTCAGAGGCTCGTGGCCATCCAGCAGGTGCTGAACGCACAGAAGATCAGCTTCCTCCTGCGTGGTGGCGTCCGGGTGCTGGTGGCCATGAGGGACGTGGACACAGGTGAGAGGCCTGGCCGGAGCTCACCTCTGTAGGGTGGGGTGGGCGTGTGTCCAGGCCCCTCAGACGACACCCATTACTGTGGACGCTGGGGGCAGAGGGACCCCCCTCTGCCGCCCGCACACACGCTCCTCCTGGACGGGTGGTTGCCTCCGGTGAAAACCCCGTCACACCAAGGGCCTCGCGGTGCTCTCCGCGGACACAGCACGGAGCTCTTGCTTCAACTTATGTCACTTAGAGTCTCAGGTGGCTCTGTCCCCGCCCCCCACCGTGGACTGTCCTCCCCACTTTGGGCAACGATCTCCGCAAGAGCTGAGGAGCTGCGTCCTGCTCTGTGCAGCCATGCGTCCACGCCAGCATCAGTGCGGACGGAGGAGTTCTGTCCACTTTCCAGGAGGAAGGACCGGGGCCGGGATTTACTCAGGGGGGGTCCTGGGTGCCAGGAGGCTGGCCGGTGCCCACGCTGACCGCTCACAGGCTGCTTTGCTCACAGATTCTCCAAGCCTGGGAGGAGGTGGCGGCTACTGGGCGGTGGCAGTCGTCCTCATAGGGCTGTTCGCGGTGGGAGCTTTCATCCTCTACAAGTTCAAAAGGCAAGGTCACCCGGCCTCCCTGGGCTAACTGGGTGTGAGGGCGGGGCCTGGTGGGGGGGCGCAGCTTCCCAGCAGGGCCTTGGAGGGTTGTGGCTGTGCCTGGGACGGGTCCTGGGGTGGGGAGGGGCCTTGTCTGGACCCACAGCCTGGCTCTGAGTCACCTTGATCCCAGAGGGAGACAGCCGACCGCTCACAGCCCAAGGAGCCTCTTCCACCCCCATCCTCCTCTCTGCTCCACCCACCCATTTTACAGATGAGGAAACCCGGGCTCAGAGAGGTTAAGTGATCTTCCCAGGGCCACACAGCTGAGGAGTGGGGCTCTGACCCCAGGCTGTGCCCAGTCCCCACGCTTCCCCCAGCACCCATCCACCCCTTCCCTCCGCAAGCATGATCCGGAGCTGTCATGTGCCAGGCACTCCACTGGGAGGCGGCTCCAGCCTCCAGATGGAGCGGCTGCACGGGACATCCAGGGCCGGAGCTGGGGGCGGCTGACGCCCAGGGTGGGAGCGGGCGGGGGCTTGAGCCGAGGCTGGGTGGGTGGCAAGCACACCGTGCGGTCATTGGGAGGGGGTGTGGTGCCTCTCTCCCCCTCTGACCTGAGTCCTCAGCTGTGAAATGGGTTTAATAACCCTCGGTGCTGGGATTACTCATGGGCCCCCTCGAGGGCCCAGGAATGAGCAAAACGACCAGAAAGTGTCACCAGACTCATTTCCTGCAACACGCAGCTGCCAGGTCTGAGCCTGTTGTTTCTCCCCGTCTTGCTGGTCTGGCTCCAGTGGCCTTGGGGTCTCCCTGGTTGGGGTCGCCCTTGGGAACAGTCCAGAGACGGAGCTGACCCTCCCCTTGCTCCTCTGAGGCCAAGGGTCCTTCCTCCCCCGAGCCCTGGACACTTCTGGGTCTCTGTCCTCCAGCACCGTTCACACTGGGTGGCAGCCCCCCAACCTGCAGGACAGCCCAGATGACAGCACGGCTGAGTCAGCCTCGAAGACTGGGCCACCATCCTGCCCTGCTGCTGACCAGCTCTGTGGTCCTGGCCAGTCTCTTCCCCTCCCTGAGCCTCAGTTTCCTCATCTGTAAAAGGAGACTAAGCAGGAGGAGGATAGGACAAGGGAAGAAGAAAAGGGGGAGAAGGTGGGGAAGAGGGGCAGGGGGCAGGGAGGGGCAGATGGGGAGGGGAGGGGGGTGGGCAGGAGCAGACGCAGGCCCCCAGCTCCTGCAGACCTTCTCCTGTGCCCGTCTCCCTTGTTGCCATAACGCCGTGTTTAATTGGGACCTTGTGAAAACCGCCCAGCTCAGGCCTGGCTGAGGCAGGCCATGGGGTGTGAGTCCTGAGAGGCTGAATGAGAAAACGATTCAGACGCTGCCTCCCAAGTCAGAGCCGAGTTGGAGGCAATGGCTGGAGTCGGGACCTGCCCCCACCCCTTTCTCTTTCCCCTTGGACCACAGGTTGCGTGCACCCATTTGGGCTTCTCTCAGGGCACTTGAGAATTGCAGGGCGGCAGGATTGCCTGGGGGTGGGCGGAAGGCAGGCCTGGCAGGTCAGGAGTGAAAGGGGCAGAATTCCGTTCTCTTTCGATTGCCTTCTTCAGACCCCCTGAAGGCCAGATTGCAGTTTCCACAAATTGCTCCAGATTTATCACACACAGTGTAAATGGCCCAGAAGGAACCTACTACCTTGTCCCCAGAGGATGGGGAGGGAGGAGCAAGGGGAGGACCTTGCAGCTGCAGAGAGAAATGCCCCATTTGTCCAGAGGCTTTAAGCTCTGTGGAGCTCAGGGAGCTGGGCTCTCCTGACTGACGCAGCAGTCAGCGTGGGCTGGGCCCAGCTGCGTAACAAACAGCCCCTAAGTCTCAGAGGCTCACAGCCATCGAGTGCTGCAGTCCACTGGGTCTGGCCACATGGCCCAACCCACCCTGGGCCCTGAATGTGCATCCTGCCATCTCAATATTTCCAGAGAACTGCCAGTGTTGGTGAGTGGCTCTGAGGAAGCCCACTCTCCCGCTGAGTCTAGTTCCCTCTTCTGTAAATTGGGACCATGGGCTCTTCTGGGGTTTTGCTCCAACTAACTGGGGTGTTGAACATGAAGGAGCGTGGTCCAGGGGCCCCGAGCCCAGTCCCAGCTGAGGCAGAGGGGGCTGTGCCCCTGCTCTCCTCTCCCTCTGCCCTGGAGGGTATGGGAACCGAGGACGGTGCAGCCAGCCCCAGAACCCCGGGCAGGGCTCAGCAAGCGCCTCTCAGAGCCAGTCAACATCACGTGCCGTGTGGGAACGCATGCCAATCCAACCAGAGCCCTGAGGTGCAAGGTGACGGGGACCTGAAAGAAAATAAAACAGCCTCTCCCTGCAGCATGCCGAGGGGAGACGGATGGACAGCGAGCACCCCGTGTGCGGGGGCAGAGGGAAACCCAGGGCTGCCGGAGCTCACGGGACGGAGGGCTTCCTGGAGGAGGTGGCTTGGAGCAGAGACAGGGCAGGAGGCAGGCCCAGGAGCGATGTCAGCACCACACAGAGGGATGGCCCAGGGCTCTGCTGGGGGTTTCTGGGGACAGGCATCCTGGGCAGAGCCCTGAGTCCCCACCTCCGTCCCGCAGGAAACGCCCTGGCAGGACCGTGTACGCCCAGATGCACAATGAGAAGGAACAGGAAATGACGAGCCCCGTAAGCCACAGCCAGGACGTGCAGAGCGCCATCCAGGCTGAGGAGTTCATAGATGACGAGCTCCACTCACAGACTCTAGGTAATGCCCGCCCCGAAAGCTCCTCCCCTTCCCTCGCCACCTGCCCGCCCCCACTGGCTCTCCCCACCCATAACAGCCGCTCTCTGCACCCCCTACACGGCGACCGCCCCACCCCTGTGTTGCAGCCAGGAGGACGCTCCAGAAACGTGTCCCCGTCGTGGGTTGTGTTGTCACCGCCCCTTTATCCCTCCCCACCCCGTACCCACTGTGTCCCTGGAGCTGTGGGAGGTGGAATGGCTGTCCTCACCTTTTAAATGATTGGAGGTGAGGCTCAGAGAGGTGACATTGCTCACCCAGGCAGCACAGCAGACAAGCGGCCGGCCTGGGACCCAGACGCGGGCCTGCCGGACCCCAAAGCCCACGTCCCTCTTTTCTCCCTGGAGTGGTCGGGAGCTGACCACTCCTGTCCTCCACAGCTCCCCGACCTCGCAGCCCCACCGTCTCCCACAGCCGCCGGCCCCGCCGGGTTCCTCTCAGGGCTGTGGTCCTCAGCCTCCGGGACGGTGACTACAGCCCTGATTTCCCGGGCGCTTACTCCTCAGCAGGCCCACTGCTTCCCGGCACAGTCTCGCAGCCAGCCTGGGAGGCAGGCCCTGGCCGTGCGTCCATTTGACAGATGGGACAGCTGAGGTTCACAGTAGCCACTCGGTCTCCCAAGTCACTTAGCCAAGAAGACGCGCAGCCGATTCTGTGCCCCTCCCCCACGCTGCAGCCCAGGCTCGGGGCCAGCTCCCCCGTGCGCCCCAAGACCCCCCAGCCCAGGCCAGCAGCGGCTGGAGAGCGTCGGGGCCCCACGCGGCCATCTTCATCAGGCGGTGTCGCACCCCACGTGAAAGGTGGTGGCAGAGGCTCCCGGTGGACCCGGGCTTCCCAAGCTTGGACAGAGGGGTGGGCGTCCCAGGGAGATGAGAGAGCGGCCCTCCTGCCTCCTCAGCTCTTTGCCGTCAAGCCCCGAAGAGCAATGATAGCGTAATAATAAGGGATTCTTTCAATGGAGCACTTAGTGCGTGCCAGGCCCTGCCCAAATCCTCAGGGGCGGTCCCTTCCGGACCCCCCACCATCCTTTAGGGGAGGCCATATTATCGTCCCCAAGTTACAGATGACAAAACCGAGGCCGTGAGGTGACACGCCTTCATGAGGTCTCCCCCGGCACGCGGGGCTCACCACCCCATGCCCCCCCCACGGCCCCACTGCAAGCTCTGGGCCGCTTCCTCCCCACGTGCCCGGGCGTCTGGGGGGCTCTGGGCAGCCCGTGCCGGCTCCTTCCACCGGCCACGCCTACGGCCCCCAGGCTCAGAACACAGCCCCGCCCAGGACCCCGGCAGACCCCTGCCCTTCTGACCGTCACTGTGCCCTTCTCCCTCCGGCTGCCTCCTGGGGCCTTGCCTCGCCGCCCTGCAGTGCCCCTGCCCGGGGAGCACAGAGCCCCTCCTACCTCCCCCTGCCGCCGATGCCAGGCCGGCCACTGCAGGGCAGTGAGTATGGTGGCTGCTGGCGGGCATGGCCTCAACCCCGGAGGCCCCCTGGGTCCACTGCTTGTGCCGGCACCAGGAGAGCCCACCCTCAGTCACCCCTCCTCACAGGAAACCTAGGGACGCCCACCCCTCCGCGCCCGCGTCCAGGCACGACCCGCAGGGCTGCAGCGGGACGCCCCGCACGCCGGTTGAGGCCACACCGTGTCCCGCATGGCCCTCCGTCCTCTCTCTGCCCCTCGGCCGGGCGTGTGCTCACACCTGACATCTCTGTGCCTCCAGGGAATCACTCCGGCGTGGTCCTGAGCGTCAACTCCCGAGAGATGCACAGCTACCTGGTGGGCTGATGCCGCTGGAGGCCGCGCCCAGAGCTCTATCCTCTCCGCCGCTTCATCCCCCGTGGAGGGCACAGGACCACACGTGCCACCGGCACGGGGCTGGGACCGGCGTCCCCTCAGAGACCTCGGAAAAGCTTCCTTCTCCAGCTGTGTCCACGCAAGACGACAGATGCACCTCTGTCCAGCTCAAGCCCGCCCAGCCCACGGCCGCCCAGGAAACCCGCCAGCTCCTGCCTCCCCGGACACCAGGCCCACGTGCTGCCCGCTGCGCCGCCCGCCCTCCCAGACTCTGGGCACTTCTCTGGACCTCACACGGCCGCCCTGGCTGCCCACGGCTGGTCACCGCAGCTGGGCCTGACTTCTCGTGGCCGAGGCTGGCCCCCCAGAGGCTGGGAGAGGCCGGGCTCTCAGCACCGCAGACCCGCCCCATCACCTGTGCCGCGGGTTCCCGTCCCAGCAGAGGGACAGCGGGGCCCTGCTTCCTTCCTCATAACCTCCAGGAAGGCAGCTCCCACCGCAGGGCCGTCCCTCTGCAGGGGTGTCCACCGCCCCGCCGGAATCCAGAAAGCCAGTGGTAGGCCCCCCAGCACCGCCTTCCACACCTGCCGCTGTCCTTCCTCTTTTTAAACTGCAGATAATGTAAATACCTCTCTAGGTAGCTGATTGCGTTTGGGGGGGGAGGGGGGTGTTCAACTTCCTATTTTTATTGCCAGGCAGTAGCCCCATTCTCGGGAACCCCTTTCCCAGAATGCCCAGGGATGCTCCTCTGCCCCTTCTGGCAGCCTTCTGTCCTGGGGCCCACAAGGCAAAGGCTCTCCCTGGCTTCCCCCCGACCCCGAGCTCACCCCAGCCCCACACAGGGTCCTAGGGATCCAGCGCCTGCACTTCTGAAGGAAGCCAGCAGGCGGCGCCCTCGCACGGGGGTTCCCGCCTGCGGGATCCCGTCTTAGTGGCCGCGGTGGAAACGGCCTCTAGATGCCCAGAGTGTTCTGTGCTTCCGCATAGCTTGAGGGACGCACTTAGGAACCGGGAACCAGGCGGGGTTTCGAATGGCAGAGCCCGAAGGGCCGCCTAGTGCGCTCCTCGTTTTGAAGATGGAGAAACTGAGGCCCAGAGAGGGAGTGATTGTCCCAAGGTCACACAGCAAGACGGCAGCAGAGGTGCCCAGGAGCCAGCCCCCTGCTCCCCGTGCAGTGTGATTCCACTCGCTCACAGATGCCTAGAATCAGGGACACTAGGGATATATGGGGGCAGATTTTCACCTTTTGCCTTGATACTGGAAATCAGTATCCCCTCCCCATCCTCTCCCTCCTCCCCCTACCCACCCCGCAGGCTGGGCTCTCAGGTGACAGGGGCCTTCCCCTCAGAGGCGGGGACACCACAGCCCAGGCTAGGAACTCGCTGGCCGTGGGAAGTCCGGAATGAAGCCCGGGTGGCATTAGCCCACTTGCCCAGAAAAGAAACATGGCCTGCGGGAGGGAGACCAGGGATGCATCCTCACCCCCAGAACACGTGGGAGGCCCTGAATCCTTGTGGAGTGGGGGAGCCCTGGAGTCCAGCTCCTTGTGTCACACACAGGGACTCAGACCACCCAAAACCAGCTCAGAAGGGGTCACTGCAGGTCACGGGGCAGGCGACAGAGGCGTCCCTCTCCCCACCCTGCCGGCCCACTGCCTGGAGCTCCTGGCCCAGCCCCGCAGAGCTCGTCCTGCAAGCCGTCCTCAAGACCCTCCTCGGGGAAGGGCTGGGGCAGCGGACCCCAGACTGGAGCTGGGGGGCTGTGTGGGAGAGGCTGGGCTCTCCGCAGCCTGCCCGAGGTCGCCAAAGACGGCTTAGGAACCCTGTGTCTTGCTGTCCACCCGCACCCGGCCCGTCCTGTGAGTGTCAGAACCAGGGTCAGACATGTGTCAGCACTGTCCAGGTCCAAGGTCAAGGTCAGCACGGACACAGCCCCCAGCTCAGCAGTGCCTGCGGGCGATGAGCCCTTTGCCCTTCCTTGACCCTCAGCTTCATTCTCTCTGTCGGGGTAGGGTTTTCGCTTTTGCTATTTGTGTTTTTCATGTATTTTATGTCATTATTCATTTCTATTAAGAGCATTTTCGGTGTGTGGACCCAAGAACCTGGGAATAAGTCAGCACCTATATCCTGATACTTTCCTATTCCCATAATCGTATCAATCAACACATAGGTCTATGGATTTATCTGGTTCTACGTTTGAGGTTCTGTGTATTTGATGTACAGGTACACACGCCGGCACCTGGGAATAACGGGCTGGGCTTGGGCAGCTAACGTTTCATTCAACCGGGTTGAGCCCGTACTTCGTATATGCACATAACAGAGATGCGATCGAGTCTTTCTTATTTTTCCTTTTTAAAAAACAATAAATCATTTGTGATGCTTTCAACAAAGATTAAATGAATGCGGTCAGCGTTTGCCTTATTATGAAGCTATTTGTCAACATTCCCTAAACACTCACCCAGGGCCCTAAAATTCGGTGTCAGGGACACTGGGAGAGGCCGGGAGGAATTCCCGCACTTTGGGGGGCAGGTGCCTTGACACTGACTGTCTCCATCAAGGGATCGGGACGTGCCACCCCCAAAGCAGTGATGTCACCACATCCTCACACCCGTGTAACCTCACTTCTCCCCTGATGGCCGGCTGAGGGGCCCTGGAGCACAGCCCGTTTGCCAGGTGAGGCGCAGAGGCCAGGGGTTGAGAGCCTGGCAGGGGCACCCCAGCCGGACGGAAGCCCCTTGTCCCTGAAATGCCGTCCGCTTGTCTTTGAGGAGACAGAGGAGTCAGGAGCAGATAGGGGAAGGCTGGACGTGGGCAGCTCACCACCCCCGTGCACACGCACACTCACACTCACACACTTAGACTCACACAAATACAGATACCCCCCTCCTTCTCTGGATCATAATATGTGGGGTTCAGTATCAACATCCTCAGAAACTCCCTGCCAGATCTCACGCCCCTCCAAACTGACGCCAGGCCCTGGGCCGGGGCCGTGAGCACCCGAGACGAAGGCCCTGGGCCTGAAGGAGGCCCCGGGCCGGCGGGGAAGCTGACGACCACAGGATCCAACAGGGAGGTGAGGGCCAGGGGCAGTGACCCCACCCAGCCCTTCCGTCGGAGGCCATGTAATGAGTGGGGCCCGCAGGACGAGAAGGAGGGGGTGCTGTGCTGAGGCCAGGGTGCGGTGTGTACGCACGTGTCTATGCGTGTGTGTGACGTGTGGTGTGTGTGTGTGTGATGTGTGGTGTGTGTGTCTATGCATGTACCTGTGATGTGTGTGTGTGGTGTGTGTGTGTATGTGGTGTGTGGTATGTGTGTGTCTGCGTGTGTGTGATGTGTGGTGTGTGTGTCTAGGTGTGTGTGTGTGTCTAGGCATGTGTGTGTGTCTAAGGGTGTGTGTGTGTGTCTAGGTGTGTGTGGTCTGTTGTGTCTAGGTGTGTGTGTGTCTAGGTGTGGTATGTATGTGTGTCTAGGTGTGTGTGTGTGTCTAGGCGTGTGTGTGGTGTGTGTGCATCTAGGGGTGTGTGTGTGTGTCTAGGGGTGTGCGTGTGTCTAGGCGTGTGTGTGRTGTGTGTGGTGTGTGTGCATCTAGGGGTGTGTGTGTCTAGGGGTGTGCGTGTGTCTAGGTGTGTCTAGGGTGTGTGTGTGTGTCTAGGGGGTGTGTGTGTGTCTAGGTGTGTGTGTGGTGTGTGTGCATCTAGGGGTATGTGTGTGTGTCTAGGGATGTGTGTGTGTCTAGGCGTGTGTGTGGTGTGTGTGCATCTAGGGGTGTGTCTAGGGGTGTGCGTGTGTCTAGGCGTGTGTGTGTGTGGTGTGTGTGCATCTAGGGGTGTGTGTGTCTAGGGGTGTGCGTGTCTAGGCGTGTGTGTGGTGTGTGTGCATCTAGGGGTGTGTGTGTGTGGTGTGTGTGTGCATCTAGGGGTGTGTGCGTGTGTTTCTGGGGGGAGGTGTGTGTCTAGGCGTGTGTGTGTCTGTGTGGTGTGCATCTAGGGGTGTGTGCGTGTGTGTCTGGGGGGAGGTGTGTGTCTAGGTGTGTGTATGGTATGTATGTGTGTCTGGGTGTGTGTGTCTGTGTGGTGTGCATGGAGAGACAGAGACAGAACCCGGGAGCTGGCGCCCACGGTGTGTCTGCAGAGCTTCAGAAACTGGCCATGTCCTCTCCTGTCGGGCGCTGGGGGGCGGGGAGAATTCCTTCCTCCTCTAGTGGACGATCTTGATTCCCACTTCCGTGCGTGGTGTCTCTGTCGGGGGCCTTCCTCCTGGCAGAGGCTGGTGGGTGTGATAAGATGTTTGCTGTTCCCATGTCGATCCATCTGGAACGCTTTCCTGAACGATGGGACAGACTGGGGCCAGGGAGCCACGCAGGGACCTTGGCTCTCAGGACGCCCCATGTCGCAGCAGTGACGGCTTCATGGTAGGACTTCGAGGACACAAACATGCCCACGTGGCCGGCTACACAGTGCAGGCTCTGTGATCACGCTTGAGCTTCCCGTGAGCGGGGCAGGTATGAGTGTGCCCTGCTCACAGAGGAGACTGAGGCGCTTGGAGCGGGAAGTTATTTTTAGCCCAAATAAGAGGTATTGCTCTAAAGCTCCAGAGACACCCCAAATCCCAGGCAGACTCAAGCTGGTTTTCACCCAAGACACCCAAGTCTGGCGTCCAGAGTCATCAGGTAGCAACGAATCTCAAAGGAACAGACGGAGACATGCAACGCCCTTGACAAACTGGAATCAGAGGAGCAGAAATACCTCCTCACATATCCGCTGGGCTCATCCCTCCAGCTCTGTCGCTAAAACGGAAACCCAACCAGTTTCACGTCGTCAATAACAGAGGGTCCCCCTCCAAGGACCTGGGGGCCTCCTTCCGGCCAGGGAGCAGCTGCAAGGCCAGCGGGCGACTCTGTGGGCCGGAGGGGCACCCCCTGCGCACGGCGGTTCCCCATGGGGAGGTGGTCACCTCCTTCCTGTGTGGCACGGCCCAGGGACCCCTGCAGAAGACGCCCTGGCACACGGTGACGCTTCCCCCGGAAGGCGCCAAGGCTGGTGTCAAGGCCAATCCCATTCTGGTGGGGATTTGTGTAAAGTCAGGGTCAGGACCCTTTCGAGAAGGACCCCACTGAGTTGAGAGAGAGAGCACGGCGGCCCCTGACCTTGGGCCCCGCCGGGCACATACCGCGGGGCTGGGCCTTCCCCCGTCCGACACAGACAGGGTCACCGGCGGCAGACCAGGCCTCTGCGACAGAGCTGAGAGCCAGCCGTTATCACATCTGAACACAGACCAGCCGGCGACGATCTTGATGACCACGCGCCGTCCAGCTGAGCACGCGGGGGCGGCTCCTTCACCATCACGGCTCAGGCCCCGAGCCCCCTCCTTCCAGACCAGGTCACGGACCCGCCCAGTCACCACGTGGCCCCGCTTCCCGACAACAAGGCATCCGGCTTCTTCCATCCTCCCCAAATCCCCGCCCCAGGTCCACCCTCGGCCAGGCCTTCCCAGCACCTCTGGGACCCCCACCCGACCCTGGGCCTCCGTGGTGCGTGGTCCCGCCGCTTCATGAGGACCAGCCCAGGCTGTCCAGCCACAGCTGTGCCCATGGCAGCATCCTTGGTCCTAGAGACAGGGGTGGCCCTGGGGGGGAGCTGTCGCTGTGTGGCAGTTGTTGTCCACTCAGCAGGACCAACCGGAGGAGAGACCCACGTCCCCCGAGCTCAGCTCCAAGGAGGGCGGCCAGGTGCCCCCACCCGGCTTATGCGGTGAGGGTAAGGCCGGACCGGGGCTCCGGCCACTGCAGCCCAGCCCCTGCTCATCCCGATTCCATTAGATGTGAAAACACCTCACAAGCCCCAGCCTGCTACAACGATCACCATGCGCTGCTGTTTCCACCACGGAGCGATGCCCAGGGGCCGGCCCAGCCACTCCCAGCCTCTCCAGGCTGCGCGTGGCCCATTGTTGCCTCATCTCCACAACCGGGGCCTGCGAGGCCCGGGGGCTTTGGCAGCCCATCGAGCTCAGACTTGCCCATTGCAGGCACTAAGTGCACCAGCCCAGGGGTTTTAATAGCCTGTGCTCATAGCTCACTGGCATTCGCATGATGTTATAATTAGGTTGTTAATCTCCGACAGTACCGGGCTGGGCAGATGGTTTGTTCCAAAACGGTCCCTGGCTCCACACTGAGACACAGCACCATTCTCATCATTTGCAGGTCACAGATTGCGGCCCCGGGGCTCAGCCCTGTCAACGGCCCAGCAATACCTGCCTGTGGAGGCGCGGGAGGGGCCGTGCCAGCAGCAGAGCCACAAGCCAAGGTGACCGCAGTGGTGACGGCAGCTCCCACTTAGTCTCCACCACGTATCAAGTCCGATGTGGGCAACTTCCAAGCATGGGCCCATAAACCGCGCTGACAGCAAGCCCACCAGATAGGCGACCCAGAGTCGAGGGCAGCGAGGTGCAAAGAAATCTAGAGTTGGGATTCAGGCGGACATCCCTGGGCAGCCCAGGCCCTCCGCTGACCACGGCATTTCTGCAGGCAGAGGGAGGACCCCCTGTCGGGACGTGAAGGCTGCTTCAGAGCAGGGCTGGGTCAGCAGGGCCGGGGCTGCCAAGAGGGCAAGTCGTGAGGACAGAGCACAGGCAGGCGTGAGGACAGACCCCTCCTGGGGGCCAGTCGAGGGAATCACGGGAGGTGAGGAACTGGACAGCCAGTGCACGTAATAATGCTTTCTGGAATTTTCTGGCGACTCAAGGGCAGAGAATTGCGGCAGCAGCTAAGGGGGCATGTGGACGAGAATGAGCTAATAGACGTGGAGAGACAGAAGGTACAGGAGGGAGAGGAGGGAATGCCCAGCAGCAAGTCCTCGAGGCGTGAGTGGGACAGAGCCCAAGCATGAGCTGAGGGGCCAGGTCGGGTGGGAGCGGGGACCACTGACCCTGGGGAACTGGAGGGCTTAGAAGCACGTGGGGTGGGAGCTTCTCTTCCAGCTGCTCTGTGTTCTCAGGGAAGTTACAGGTAAGGTCATCCCTGAAAGGGAGAAGAGGGAAAGGGGCCAGGGAAACAGGAGAAGGTGTGAAATTTTTTAAAAGTAATTAATTATTTTTGGTTGCGTTGGGTCTTCGTTGCTGCACGCAGGCTTTCTCTAGTTGCAGCAAGTGGCATGGTCTCTAGGTGCATAGGCTTCAGTAGTTGTGGCACGTGGGCTCAGTAGTTGTGGCTTGTGGGCTCTAGAGTGCAGGTTCAGTAGTTGTGGCACACGGGCTTGGTTGCTCCGCGGCATGTGGGATCTTCCCGGACCAGGGTTCAAACCCATGTCCCCCGCATTGGCAGGCGGATTCTTAACCATTGCGCCACCAGGGAAGTCCCAAAGGTGTGAAATTTTATCGGGAGAGTGAGAAAGTGGATTGGCTAAGGAAGTTGTTAAAACTGCCAGCAGTGCGGAGGCCCCACTGAAGATTTGCATCACAGTGTTACATGGAGATCTTTGGTATGGCTCTGTTTCTCCAAGCCACAGTCCACCGCTCGGATACAGAGCCATGTAAGTGTCCTCAGGTCACAAAATGGCTGCAGCAGCTCCTGCCTGGGCATCTTCCTCTCATAAAGTCTAGAGGCTCTGGTCAGGTCACATGGTCATCCTGGAGGAATCCCTGTAGCTCACTGTCTTAATCTTGAGCTACATGTTCCCCCACCCTCACCCCGAACCAGAGATGGGGTCACCACGTATCCCTGCATTTGGGACAAGGAACCACCCCAGAGGGCTGATGATGATGTCGATGTAAATGCTCGACTGTAGTCTTAACCCCAGACCACGGGGTCGATTCCAGAGGTGCACACACAGCAATGCCCTGCTAGATACCCACAATTCGTCTGGGGTGCACATCACGCTGCCTTTGAGATTAACGTGGAAAAGGATTCCACCAGCAGCTAAGAATGCAGCGAGGAGGAGACAGGACACACAGCTCGTGAACCAGAAAACACTTGGCCTGGAGGGAGTGCACCTCATTCAAGGATAAGTAACTGAAGAGAAACAGCCACAGCTCAAAATTGTGTGCATCGTGTCTCGATATGAATGCCAGAAAACATGCCCTCTTTGAAACCATATAGTAGAAGTTCACAGGCTGAGTAGGAGCGGAGTCACTGGAGTGAGAAGGAAAGTGAAAAGGCAGGAGAAGAATTAGCATTTATTTGCATAAAGATAATGAAGAGCAGAAGGCGGAAGACGATGTCACCATGGAAGAGAACGGATTACGCATCTCTAAAAATAACAAGGGAATGAGAGATAGAGTAAATGAAAGCCTCGTAAGAGACAGAGGGAAGGAGGTCTGCATGAAACACAGGCTTCCTTGGGAATCAGGGCACACAAGCGGAGCTGGAAAAATTCTGAGCCCGCAGATCAAAAGGCCTATGTAGTGTTGGGCCAAAGTCCATCCTGTAAGAATTTCAGAATTTGAACCATAAAGATTAAAAAGTCCTACAAAGTTCTAAACAGAATACTTACCGGGGAATGAGTAGGGCTGAGGTTTCTCTACTGTTCCGGAGGCCGGGAGATATCGGGGGGGTTGTGATGACTGAGCTCTGTCTGGGTTTTACTCAGTGGTAAAGGAAGTAGGGCACACGTAGATTTGAAGTGTTCAAAAATGTATCATTTGTGCACCTTCCAAAGGAAAAAACCCTCAAAGACGCCCTTTTATCAACCAAGGGGTTGTTCAACAGCAAGCACCCCCTTGTGGGCAGTTTAGGAGGCAGAAGGGGATGGCGGTGGCATCAGTACCACGTGACAACATTCATCGTAATAAATGTGCAAACCAGAGAGAGCAAGAAGCTCAAAGGTCCCTGTGCGCTTGCCTGAGACCCAAGGTTTGGTGTGAGACTTAGGACAACTGCAGGGTGAGAGGTGGGTGCTTAGATTGGCTCCTGCGCCTTCTGTTTTGGCGTCGGGACAGGAACGGCCCACGAGGTGGTGCATCGCTGCCTTTACTTGTTCCACGTGCTGCACTGTCTGTCACCCACCCAGCATCACTAACATCCCCTTGGAAGGTCTCCTGAGAAGCTGGGACAGAGGTGGCATCTGCCCAACAAGAGACACGTGTGTGGATTTGGACAGACTGGGGCCCTGTTATCCCAGGAGTTGGATACAGGTAGATGTACGGACGGACACGAGATTGGGAACGTTTGCTTTGCGGCCATAGATTCGGGCAGTTACTGAGAATTCCCAAGAGGTTCCTGAGATTTGCAGAAGCTTCTGGTTCTCGAGAGCTGCCCTCTTTAGCGCCAATGACTTAGGGAATCAAAGGTGATTCCTGACTTACTTGCCACCAGCCCTTCTCATGGTTGCACAAGCCTCTAGCTCCCTTTTCCGAAATCCTCCCGGTGTGCGATGCCCAGAGCCGCTGGTCATCTGTGTCCCACAAAGGCTTGGAGAGAACTTGCTGTTTTCTCCTCACCAGACCCAGTCAGCGTCATTGATGCTGCTGAGGTTCTGAAGGAGGAAATGCCAGCCTCCCTGGCCGCTTAGAAAGGGCTGCAGCGCTTACCTAGACCTGTGAGACGCGCTGATTCCCTCCAGGTGGGAGCAACTTCACCAACAGGCACGGAACCAAAAGGGTCAGCTGCATCCCAGGCGCTGGGAGCTGTGCATATTGCCGTAAAAGGTGCCACATCTGCATCAGCAGCTGCAATGTGCTCACCATCGTCTCTCACACGGAAAATGGACAACTGGATGGGGATGTGGGCGGAGTCACTGCCCTGTGACCTTCAGGTCCCGGATGGCAGGGCTGTCTGCAGTTCCTCTAGGGTCGAAAGATCGCTATGTTTACTGTTTTAGGAGGAAGAGGACTTTGGGGGGGCGGGGGGGCTTTCTACCACAGGAACCGACTGTGTCTGGGAACCAAGAGGGGATTCTTCCCGTGGCCCAGGCTGTATTCCACCCACACTTTCAGGAACCAGGGGAATCATCACACCAGACCCCCTGTGGCGCAGGCAGGGGCCAAAATTCCACCAGGAACCCGATCCCCACAAACTCTGCTGTGGCCGGAGGGTCTCAGAGGAACTGGAGACCCCCAGGAACCTGCCTCGGACGGAAGCCAGCGTCCATCAACCCCCCAGGGTGCACGGGCTCTCCCCCAACCCCCAGCGCAGTCTCCCCCGACGTGCGCACCCATGGGGAGGGTTAGGAGGGGATGCACGTTACAGAACCAGTTTGCCATGAGGCTTCAAGGGGATGCAACCTCCCCTGGACTCCCGGGGCTCCAGGTGTGTGACCATCCTGGTCTGGGAGGTGTTAACGGTCCCAACTGTCGTGGCGACGCAAGTTGGTCTTGAAGCACCAGGTCCAGAGTGTGTTTGCAGTTTTCTCTGTAGCGGTCAAGTTGGGAACTTAGTGGGATGTCCGTGGATCCCAGTCCTAGGGACACCACGATCAATGAGTCACCCTGACATCACCTGGGCTCTCCTCCTCCAGAATCTTCTTCATCCCACGGAATTCAGGGACCCAAGCTCAGGGGTGAGAGCTCCTACTCTCAGCTCGGATTTGCAAAAAGCAGCCACCACGGAGCTTTTGAAGAACACCCCCTATGCCAGGGACCTTCTCCCAACACTGGTGCAGGAGTGTTCCTGGGACCCGCAAGGTCCCTGATGCAGAGGGGTGAGAATGAGCACGATAACGCCCGGGGAGACTTCTTCTCCTTGTGTCCCATGGAGGGCTGTCCACGGCTCGCATCTGTCACTACCAGAAGCCGGGTGTCGCTCTTCATGGCTTTTCACAATTTATAATTACGTGTTTATTAGCCAGGTTGTCTGTGCCAGGTGCGTGTCGATTACCAGCAGCAGTGAGGAGCTGGTGCTGCCAGTTTATCCTGCTGGAAAGATAACCCCCAGAGAAAAGGATTTCAGCTCAATTAGAGTCTTAACGGGTGTTGCAGGGTATTTCACGGACAGGTCATCTTCCATCACTTGATACGCAGGAAACGCAGCCCATGCCCTTTCCACAGGACCGGGGGCGTTTAAACCGCATCCCGCAGTATGGAGGGAGGGCCAACAGATCAGCAGATGCCTGCCATCGAACAGGAAAGTTTGTCACACTCCCCGTTCCCCATAAGGCCACACCACAACAGGCCACGCCGGGCCACACAGGGCCACATGGGGAAGCACCAGGGCAGGGCAGGAGGCGGAGGGAGGGGGGAAAGTGGGAACAAGAGCTTTTCCTGTGGTTTTCACAGGAAGGAATGGGTGAGGCAGGGCAAACAGGCTTAGGATGGGCTGGTCCAAACAATTTCAGTGAAAGCTCTGGGACCAGGGGCTGTCCCAGCTGTCGGGCACCTGGCCCGGGGGTGACTAGGGCAGGGGACAGTGGTCCAGCATGTGCGAACCTCATAAAGGAGCTGGCTGGGCTGGGGACTCTGCATTGGTTGGCTCACGTATGAAAGGCCTGTTTGCAGGCAAGTCCTTGACGTCTCCGGGAACTGGGTGGCCCTGGGAAGGGCTGTCCCTCCATGGTCAGCAAGGTCCCAGGATGTCAAAGCATCAGAAAAAGAAGAGATGCTCAGCACATGGGCAGACCCCCGCCCCCAACCAGAGGCCAGCCTCCCTGAGGAAGGAAGCGGCTAGCTCTCAGCTCTGCTGCCCTGCCCGCCCACCCCTGGGGGTGGTTCCAGGACAGACCAACTTCTCAGGATCAGCTCAAAATAGCCCCCCAGGTGGGGAGGTGAGTATACCTGACCCACTGCATCCCTGCTACGTTTCCTGCCCTGTTTTCTAACTAATTAGTCCCTTTGTGTGAAAAGCCAGCCATTTTAAACAGCATCATAAAATCGATGAAGCTTCCATCATCAAATTTCTGGATCACAGACATCAGCTAACGCTTTCCCTGCTTCCCATTAAAGAGCTGGGCTCCTGATTTATGCCGGCAAGGCTGTGTTGCCTGCTCCCAAAATCATAACTTGCGTGATATCCCTGAGTCATCCCCATGGTTCTAAAAAGCAAAGCCGAGCGCTCTGGTGCCCTTTTGCTGAGTTTTAAAAGAAATTAAAGAGGCACTTCCTTTTCCTTTGGCAGCCCACCGGGACGTGATCCATGTTCAAGCCCAAGGAGAGCATCAATTAAGAGCAGGTCTGAGCTTCCCCGGTGGTGCAGTGGTTGAGAGTCCGCCTGCCGATGCAGGGGACACGGGTTCGTGCCCCGGTCCGGGAAGATCCCACATGCCGCGGAGCGGCTGGGCCCGTGAGCCATGGCCGCTGAGCCTGCGCGTCCGGAGCCTGTGCTCCGCAACGGGAGAGGCCACAACAGTGAGAGGCCCGCGTACCGCAAAAAACAGGTCTAATGCAGCGTACCCAGGCCCCTCGCTGAGATGAATGACCCGTCACTGGACAGCGAACACTGGGGCAGAGGACCACCTTTGAGGATTGCTCGTAGGACACTGAGGCAAGCTGAGAGCACGCAGACAGTGACTTTCCTGTCATCTAAGGTGGGCTGGAGGAATGACCTCACCTCCGACTCAGGGCGGTTGCTTCACTCTGCCAATGGAAGAGGCCCCTCATTATCTGGAACACAGCCAGCCAATGACCACCCCATCCCCAGGGAGAGAAGAATGGGAGCAAAGGAGGCACCACCCACTCACCTGGTCCTCAACCGCTGAAAGGTGGTTCCAGGTGCGTAATGTGTCACCTTGATGTCCCCAAGTCACACACAGGCCACGCCTCCCGCTATCAGACCTGGCCTCCCGTATATTGACACAGGTGTTCTGCAGGGCCCAAGATGCCAACTTATCCTCGCCGCTCTGGCCAAGCTCTGCTCCCCTGTATCCTATGTCCTGGCTAGCGGCGGGGCCAGCTCCTCGGGGCTCTGCCGTCTGCATCTCCATTAGCCCTCGGGTGGGCTGTGCATCCGCGGCGGCCTTCCTGCTCCCGGCCAGTGTGGCCACATATGCCTGCCTGGGTCTCAGTGTGACTCGCTCCCGTCCCGCTGGCAGTGGTATTTCTAACACCAGGAACCTGGCCAACACCCCCGCCCCCGCCCCAAGAGAAGCCTTGCGTGCGCTCCACAGAGTCCCCCACCATCTGCAGACAGGAGGCCTCCAGCTCATCCAGCCCGCTCTTCCAGAGCCACCTTCCACTGCGGCTCATGTTCTCACCCTCCACCCTGGGCTCCTGCTGCGCCTCCCCTGCTTCTCTCCCTGCTGAACTCCTATGTAAACAGCACGACCCAGCTCAAAAATCCATACCTGCAAACCCCACCGCCAACCGCCTGAAAGGCAGCTGCTCTTTCTCCTGTGGTTCCAGAACTCTCCAGTCCCACACTCAGAGTTACCTGTGGACACGTCTGTGTCCCTGGCTGGAGTGAATGTCCTGAGAGCAGCGTCACAGCCCATCTGGTCCTGTTTCGGGCACCGGGCATAGAGCTGCACTCAGCAGGAGCACAGACGCTCCTTGACCCGGATATTCGGGTCCTTGGCCTAAAAGCAACTTTTTAAAAAACACTATGTTTGGGACTTCCCTGGCGGTCCAGTGGTTCAGACTCTGTGCTCCCAAGGCAGGGGCACGAACTCCATCCCTGGTCGGGGAACTAAGATCCCGCGTGCTGCACAGTGCAGCCAAAAATTAAATACATAAATAAAATGAAATACACGTTTCTTTCATGAAAGAAGGTTCTTGTCAAAGAAATAAAACACTTGCCCCACCTTGATCCCTCTTACATCCCTCCCTACTTGGCAAGCAAAATGCCTTGTCAGCAAAATGCCTCCGTTCATCCGAAAGTCCTTCCGTCTGCCCACAAACCGAGCTGGTCAAGAGGCAGAGGCCGAGTTGGAACAGCGAGTTTATTAAGAATACACAAATGAGGCACGCCCGAGGGCGCCAGTCTGCGGGCTACACCGTGTAGAACTGTAGAAAGTTCCATTAGTAAAGCAGAAAGTTCAAGTAAGGCTACTACAAAATCCGGGCAAATGGACTGAAAACGCGTATTTTCAATGCAAGTTTCTTCTGATAAAACTTTTTACTTTATGAATTAAATACATTGCGAAACACAGTGAAAATATATTTACAGTTATTTAAAATGGACACTGCCAACATATTTAATTAAAAAAATCTTTCCTGTTTCTTGCCTGCTTCTTTCAAAGAGAATTTTAAATATGACTTTAGTTTTTAAAAAATACAATAAGGAAATAATTACATTCTTAATATGAAAACAAACATTTTACAACTTATAGCCATGGTCAATTAATGCTGAATCTCTATAATTTAAAAGCTGATGCTAAAGTTTAAAGTTAGTATTTCCTTTCTCGTTTAAAAAATCAAATACAAAGATTATCTTATTAAAAACACCTTTGGTCCCTAAGAATTATGATCTGATGATCCCATCTCGAAAATGTTTTCCGTGGCAACTAACAGAAATACCTGGTAATACTTGTATGCTGTCAAGCTGGGCTTTTCTGGAAGGACGTAAGTGAATTATTTCACAAAAGATGGGCAAGAGGGTGCATGTGAGGCCACCAATTCCCTGGGCGTGAAGCTCCCTCACCTTCACGAATGACACGCTATCCCGCTGTGGCTCGGGGGTCACTGAGGGGCTTTCTGTGATGCTGCACCGTGTGCGTGGGGGGGGCATAAAAATGTTAGTTTATTTATTTTTAGTTTATTTCATAGTATCAACCCAGCCCATCGTGGGGATAAGAAGACAGTAATGACAACAAGAACAATAAAATTACCCTCTTTAAAACTATGCCACAGTCTGAAATTACTTAAGGAACTTAATTTAGAAAGAAAAGAGGAAGGCCATAGTTTAACACTGAGGTGTTGCCGTGACCTTCACGTGAGCCGCGGTGGAGACGGGCAGGCCCCCTGCTCCTGGAAAAGGCATCCCCTGGGCTGTGCGGGGGCCGGGCTGGGATGCAGCCGCCGCAGACGCCTGATTGCTCTGGTGGGAGAGGTCCTGCCCGAGCGCCCACCCCCGTGCCCAGCCCGGGAAGGTTCCTGTCGCAGGACGTGGTGAATAACCAGAGAACGCTGCCTGCTGAAGTAGGTCCGTAGGCAAAATTTACGTGCTGATAGAGTTACTCTTCTGGAAAGAATAAATGGGGCCGCCAACCACGGAGTTCTGCCCACGACCATCGGGCCTACCCCAGCTGCAAAGCTGTCCCCTTGGAAACCTGTACACAGATTCCAAACTGTTGCCACGATTAACAGGAATCTGAAACTCCTCCCTGGGGGCGGTCTTCAGGGCCCAGGACACACAGTTTTTGAGACACTTTTCAAAGGTGGCACATTCCAACCTATCAGAGTCATCTTGGGTTTTCAGAAGGAACCCAAAATGACTCAGGGACCAGCAAGATGAATAAGGCGGACGGTCAAGCTGGACAACCCCAAGGTGTCTGAACTGAGGGGCCACGACTAGTTCTACACATGCGGCCAAGAGAAGAGCCCCGGGGAGACCGTTGTGCAGAGCCCCAGAAGCTGGGAGCATCCCCAGACCCACTGGGTCCCCACAGAGGACTGTCCCGGGGCCGGGCGGGAGGGCTGCTGGCTCCCCGGCCCTGGCCGACCGTCTGCGGCCTCTGGGCAGGGGGTGGTCACCTGCACCTGAGCCCACGTCAGGGGTGACCCAGCGCGCCCTCTCACCATCAATGTATCTCTGTGCAAAAGGCTCGTGAGTGAATGAAAAACATTATAAAAATATAAAAATGGAGAGGACTTTGAAGTTGATGACCCCTCACCAAAGCCAGAAGCAGACGCCTGAGGCTGACGATGGCCTCTGTCCTAAGGGAAGGGCCCCGTGGCCCGCAGAGGGTGGCGGTCTCACGCCAGCCCCCGGTCTGGCCACCACACGTGTCTCATTTCAGTTAGGATCCTGTTACAGTTTGGCCAGCACTCTGTGACCATGACTGTCTGTCAGAGGAATGGGGACATTTCTCAAGAATCCACTTCTCCGAGGGGATGGTGACCTGCACCCCGGAGCGAGGGCCAAGGCCGGGCCACCCCCGCAGCCTGCCTCTGTCACCGCTGTCTCCCGGCTGCCCTGAGATAAGGGGGGGCGATGAGGTCACTGCCAGGGTGCTGGCAGGATGTCCACGGTGTGTCTAATATGTACAGATATAAATTAAAAACTATATTTATCGAACATATACAAATAAATAACTTATTTTGAAGCAAACGCTTCAAAACGCTTTAAACTAACTTTCTGATCAAATCTAAAGACATCGAGGGGACACCTCAAGGGCATCAAAGGAGCCCGGCGCTGGCGGCCTCGGCTTCCGCGGGGCCGCTTTAAATGGCTCCGGGGGACGTAACGGGACTGAATCCACCACCCTCTTTAACAGGCTTTTGGTTGTGAAAGTGAATTTAAAAACCTGGCGTTTTTAAACACAGAATATGTACACCAGGAGCCTTAAGGCCAGGGTGCAAATCCCGGCTCTGGGACCAGTTGGCTGTGTCCTTGGGCGTGACCCACAGCGATGGTCGAGGTGACATTTGCAGTGACCTCTGCTAACGGCCCGCCCACCTGTGCCCACCTGCTCCCGGGCTAAGGTCACGTCTTCCCTCCTGAGCAACCATCAAATCTGGCTGCTGTCGTGGGCCAAGCTGGCTGCCAACCAGGATAGCCTGAGAGCCTTATCTGGGGAACATTCATTCGACCGGAAGGCAGCCAAGACCCCACTTTTCCCCTTTACAGAAAGTTAGCTTCCTACGATGCCAGCTTCCTACGCTGATGGGAGAACACGGGGAGAGGGGCTCCTCCTCCCCAGCAGGGCCGGGAAGGTGGGCCTGAGGCTTGGGGAGGCCCCTCGCTCCCCGCTTCCTACTTGGATTTCCCGGGGTCAGGGTTGGGGGGCCCAACGTGCTACGTGCAGGTGAGGCCGCCAGCAGGCAGCCCACGGACCTGGCAGACGGCTTCGCAACAAATCCAGGTTTCAGGTGGACTCCAGCTAACCAGCCTGCATGTCCTGCTGCAGAACTTTCTTAGCCGCTGAGACCGCACCCTGGCTCTGGTCAGTGAAACCAAACGGGCCCGTGCTGGCCTCGAGGGCCACTCCAACCCTGACTGGCAAGGCCCGGAGGCCGTGGGCGCCCCGGGATGTGCTCGCAGGCGCACGGTTTTCTTGCTTCCTGCTCCTGTATCTGATGAGAAGCAGAGGATGGCAGGCCTCCACCAACTGCAGGCAGAAGGAGCCCATCCCGCGTGTGATTTGGTCCCATCGGTCAGTCTGCCGAGGGCTCCGGGGCGACAGATAGATTTTCCGGGCAGTGACCGCACAAGGAGAATTCCTGAGAGGTCCCTCTGCAGACGGAGGAGAGCCGGCCTGGTTCTCGGACCCACATCACCTCTACCTGGGAGCTGGCCTGTCCCCTTCACGCCTTAGTGTCTGAAGGCTTCGAGAAACGTCCCTCTGGAGGCAAACGGGGAAACTCAGAGAGGCCCTACCTGGCGGCCGCGCCCTGAGGGAAGCAGTAAACCAAGTCCCCTGGTGGGTCACAGGGGCGGGGGTGGGAGAGGAGCTCTCGGGGGTCCTTCTTCTGCCCTAAAGCTGTGCAGTTCCCAGAACCTGCTGCCTTTCAAAGGGCGTACGCGCCCCTCGGGAATGCGTGTCACCATCACCCCGAGGCCAACCAGGTGTCTGAGGGCCACCCGCTTGCTCTGAAGGGGTAGAAGGGGTTTGGACGCTGGGAAAAGCCGGGAAGGACACATAGGCGTGAAATATCGAAAACACTGCTGCCTTTCAAAAGCCGCACAAATAACACAATATGACACAGAACCTCTGAAAAACCCTTGCAGCTGTAAGCGTGGCACAGGAGAAAAAGAGAAAAGTTTTTAAAGTTTGAAGAAGCGTGGCAGCTTTTCATATCCTGGCGACAGAAGCAACTGTCCAGAAAATTTTTTAAAAAAAGGTAAAAAACGCTTCACAGCACAATTCTGCCGCGCCATTACCCCTAGTGACGAGGGGGCCGGGCGTGTGGGGAGAGGGGGGCGGAGACCCGGGGTGCGAGTTCCTGCTGTTCACGCTGCAGCGACATCCCTGGATCCTCCTGGCCGAGGCGCGGGCAGCCCGAGGCCCACGCCTCACACTCACGCCCCCGCCGGGGGCATGGAGCACGTCCAGGGCCTGCTGGCCGTTCGTCTTCAGTCTGGGCTGGGAGTGCTGAGACTGGTGAAAGCAATCGTTACCTGGGTGGGAAGATGCAGTTTCTCCATCCGCCAGGGGAGGCTCTCACAATACCTTCCGGCCCTTTTCTGACTTTAAACAAATGAAGTTGGAAGCCAAAGTGTTACAAGTAAATCTCTTTAAAGGGAACCATTATACAGTAGAGAGGATACAGCGGGCAGGCCCGGGTCCTGGCACCCAGGTCCTGGGTCCTGGTCCGGCCGCAAACCCCGAGTCCTGCTGCTGGAGCGCCCGGGCCAGCTCCCTGCGGCCACGTGATGGGACGACGCTGTGCGAGCTGGGCATCCGCGAGCTCTATGTCCCGTTCTTCAGCTCCCACTCCTGCCAAGCGAGGCAAGAGGAAGCGTGTACAGATCAAAAGGGCACATGCGGGGCTGGGACACGTCAGGCTGCATCCCATCCACACCTGTGCCCCAGAGGGTGAGGGCTCAGCTGCCGTGCAAACAGCACCGAGGTTCCCCGGCAACAGGCTGAGGATCACCACACGGCCCAAACCGAGATCACCACACGGCCCACTAAGGACTCTGGGCACATCTAGAGAACGTGCGCGTGGCGTGGCGGTCCCCACACGGGGCCAGGCGCCAAGCAGGGCTCTCCCGCCTGCCCTGGAGCACCGAGCGCGGCAGTGCTGGTCTGATGCAAGCGCCTGACTCCCACTGTAACCCCAGGGGGTCATTAACTGGGCCGTGAGTACACTGCACACCTTCTCATATTGTATCAAATTAGGAATTTCTCCCCTTTTTTTTTAGCATCGAACTACAAGCTTGCTTCATTAATGGTTAAAAGCATGGCGTCAGCCAACGTGGCAGGAACAAAACCAAAACTGAGCCGCCTGCACCTCGTGAGCACGTGCAGGCGCTGGTCCTACAGAGGCGTGGACGGCCTCGTGGCCTCTCCCACTGCCCCACCCCCAATTCCGGGCTCCCCAGAGAGGATGCTCAGCTGCTCTGCGCAAAGGTGATGCTCCAGGCGGCAGGGAGCCTCCCTCCACCGCCGCCAGCCTCTGGGGCGGTGCCGGCTTGGAGAGAAGTCGTGTGTATGTGCCTGCACACGCTGCCAAAGCCTCACACGCGCGATTACGCGTGTGATCGTGTGACCAAGCACAGGTCACGTTGGCCACCAAGCAGGGCGCTCCACGGACACGCCCAGCCAGGGGGACATGGGGAGGACCCAAGGCTGCCATGTGTTTCACTGAAAAGGCTGCACGAAGGCGGGTGTCCCTTGCTCGGGATGGCCCAGCCCTGGTACGCCGGGACCTGGGGCACGTGTGTCAGCTCTGAAAGCACTGCAGCCACCACGCCCCGGCTCCCAGAACGTCCCTCGGCACCCGGAGCTCCCAGGCTGCAGGGAGAATGCTGGGCCTGGAGCTGGACATCGGGGCCCTTCAGCCCCCTTCTCGGCTGGGAAACCCCGTGACAGGTGACTTGAAACGCTCTGAGTTTCAGGAGCGCGCTCTCTCACACTCCAGAGCTTCCCTCATCGGGAATGGGAAATTATTCCAGGAACACAGCCTGGGGTAACGGTTTCCGAGCCCAGGACGCGTCAGACTCAGAAAGGTCCTCAGAAAAAAGGCCAGGGTGCAAGAGGAGGCCACGTGTGGGATGCACCTACAGGTGGACAGACGCTCCCAGAGGCAAGAGGCCAGGCCACCACCCCGCCCTCCAGCCGTGGTCCCCTGCCACTATTCTCAGGAATCCTGGGAAACCCCTGCTCGATCCCACGCCTTCAGGGAGGATGTGGTCCAGTCTGAACGGCCAGCTGTGCATCTGAACCGGCCAAAACCACACGTTTTATATTTACTGTGAAAAGGGGGCAGGAAGTGCAGAGTACTGAGCCTCTGGAGAGTGAGAGCAGGCATGGAAAATGTAGCCCTTTCAGAGGCTGGACTGACAGAACTGGAAACTGATTTCTTTGACAGTAGAGAAATAAATGAACTATTTTTACTGCATTTCCCTTCTGCCAATAATTAGGGGGACTTTATGGGACAGCTCTATTCTAAACATCTCTCAGGCAAAACATACTCCTCTGCAAACGAAGAACACTGGACGCACGCCAAGGAAAAGGAACAAATGATGTGCAGTAATTCTTCTTTTCCCCGAATTTGTCGACACACAGGCTCAGTCAAACGCACACGCTACGAAGAAGACAGGTATTCCAGGATGCTGTTTCTAACCCCCATCGGCAGGGACCCTCCGTGAACACAGCAGCCAGAGGTTAACACGCACGTTCACATCTGACACCACATCCGTTGTCAGAAAACAACAGGTTTCTAGCCAGTTTGGAACGGGTTCAAAGCTGCCAAAGCACGGAGGTAATGACAGCGAGAGAGGGTCCCAGGGACGGCGAGGGGAGGACGTCTGGCCTCCACGTTCATCACAACAGATTAAACACATCTGGATACGTTAGCCTGACTGGACCAAGCAGGAGTTTTTCACACCACACACTTTCAGTTAAGCCGTCAGGAGCTGTTTGCTTTGATAAACTATAGTTTTAAAAAATTCTCTGAGATTTTAAAGCTTAGCATCAAAACTCGTTAGTGGCCAATCCCATCAGAAGACTGGAAGGTACTACAGAATGGCCCCTCAGGCACAGGCTACAGGCTGCAGCGGGGCTGGCAAGCAGAGGGTATGGAGAGGAGTCTGCCTCGACTTTTGATTTTTTAAAGGATCCCAGCGGTCACTGGCCAATCTCTACGTCACCAATGAAAGAACAGGTCAGGAGAAGCCAGGACACAGAACCATGCTGCTGGTTTTCCTGAAAGCAGATGGTCCAGGCCTAGAGACAAGTTCTGGCCTTTTTTGCCTTTGAAAAGGAGGATTCCTGTAGGAGGGTCTGACTTTAGGAAAAACTGGGTAGATACTCATGAAATGGCATCTCATATAGAAGCTGCAGAACTGGAACAGGAGGCCACACTGAGCTCCTGCACCCCACCCACAAAGTCTGAGGCTGGAGTGCCTCCACCACACCTTGCCATCCCGCCCCGGGATGCCCACTCCCCAGCAGTGCTGGCGTCCCCCACCCGCCC